>NW_025064924.1:0-165551 GCF_019112545.1 Guyanagaster necrorhizus
GAGGCATATGGCGAGTCACCTTCTTGAAGCGAAGACCAGGGCCAGGACCATACCGTTCCGCCAAAACTTGATGCAGCCGAAAATCAGTGGCCTCTGCAGAGGTCATCAGCAACCCATCCTCCATAACCATCCCCTCTGGCTCTGCCTCCTCAGCCTCAGCCCTCGCCGCCGCCTCCACGGCCTCCCTCTCCGCGGCCTCCCTCTCCTCAGCCGCCCTCTGAGCCGCCTCCCTCAATGCCTCCTCTGCCTCCTTAGCCTGCCTCTCCGCGGCTTGCCGAACCTCCTCCCTCTTCCTCTCCAATTCCTCCTTCTGCTCCTTTTTCCGCGCCTCCCGGGCCACACGGTCCGCCCGGACCTTTTCCTCCCGCTCTTGCTCCCTTTGCCATTCCACATGACTCTCCATGGCCTCCGCGTATTCTTCCTCCGCAGCCTCCCATTCTAGACGAAACAATTCTTTGGCCTCTTCAGGGCCATCGGGGGTGGATCCCCTCACCAGAGGCTCGGGAGTGCGTGAGCGACGATACATGGCGAGCGACGACATAGGCGATGATGGTGGTTTCAGATCAAGATACAAAACTCCCATGGCCACCAACAATCCTCCATGTGGCCCCACCGGCCATCGGGATCAGCGCTCTTGAGGGCAAGAACGCTAAAGGGGGGATACTGTTACGCGCATGCCGCCGGCCTCCGTGTCACCTCAACCAACCACGAATTCTATCACGCTACCCACCGGACTCCGGCCGCTTCCCATTACCTACTAATTTCATTTCACCATTATCATTTCACATCTGTATTTCACATTGTAATACCTAGACCCCGAACTCGGTAGCGAATATTCACACCGGAACCCAATGGAACCCGACTCGGAATTAGCTACCATTAGTATATAAAGCCATGTATATCACCGTAACTACTCAGTTCGAATATCAACTTGGATAAGCCATCTACACTTCGTACTCACTCCTCCCTATCTCATCCGTCGGATTCCGCTCCGAAGGATACTCCTGTTCACTTCTCTGACAGAACTCCGTTCTGTCCATCCAGATCCTTGGGCTCCGACTCAAGGGTGACGTTGCCAATAGCTTCGTCAACACCCACGCACTCTGCCGGACTCCGCGCGTGCACTCAAGCCCACTCGATTGGCACGTTCCTAACAGCCGCGACAATGGAAAGAATCCACGCAGAAACAAAGAAGGCGCTCGAAAAAGCGGCGTCAACTATGAAACAACAATACGATAAACACCGACGCCCTGCGCACGAATATCATGCGCATGACAAAGTCTGGCTGGATACAACCAACCTTCATCTGCCACGGCCTAAACATAAACTGGCCGACAAGCGTACCGGCCCCTTTCCAATCCTTGCGAAAGTCGGCGAATCAGCCTACAAACTGCATTTACCAACCACATGGAAAATTCACGACGTATTTAACGAATCTCTATTAACACCATACGTTGCCCCAGCCTTCCCCAACCAAGAACGGCCACCTCCACCACCCCCCGAGCTGATCGACGACGAAGAACACTACGAAATCGATCAAGTATTAAACCACAAACTATGAAAAGTAAAAGCCCGTGGGGGCGGCACAACAACAACGGTTGATTACCTCATCAGTTGGAAGGGTTACGGACCGGAATCCAACCAATGGATCAACAAGAAGTACATGAATGCCGATACAGCAATACACGACTATGAATTATCCCTTAATTAAGCCATCGGGACGATGGTCTTAAGCAGGGGGTAATGTTACGATTTATTCCCTTTTCTTCCCTTTTTTACCCCTATTTACGCTGAGTCAGAAGGCACAAGACTGTGGGAAGCTTAGTCAGCACAACTAAAACCTCCCATCGTTACACTATGACGGTCGCGCTCGACGACACACAATCGACCTTTTATGTACGGTAGCGACGCTCAAGGACAACGGGCACAATGGACACAGACACACACAATAGGCAGTAGTATAATTAGCAGACAACTGTACAGTATTTAAGGACCGTAGCTCTCGCTGGTATACTCCAGCTTCGAGCTAAAGTTTATTCACACCATCCTACCTCGAGTCTACTTTTGACCTTGAGTCACACCGTTCGGATATACATATAAGTGAACTCAGGTGATTCCTCGAAGTGTGAAGGAACATCTGTTTATCACGTGTATCAGTCCACGTGACGCTTGGGCTTAACAAAAACACTAAAGCCAAACTACTAGCAAAAGAAGGGGCTGAAAAAGATCAAGATGATTCCATCAACTTAAATATCAACTCAAAAATCAAGATCACAGAAGCAGCTCTAAGCAAGCTAATACAAAGCTGAGTATGCAAGGTATTCCATAAAAGAAAAAAACCAGACCCTTTCATGTTGAGCAAAAATTGCCACAAATATCAAGCTAGCTATTGAAGGAGTGAAGGAATACTTCAGGATTAAAACTACAGAGACAGAGATTTGGAAATATTTAAGGCTTTGAGATATTGACCAAAGCATAAGATACTTCCTGTGGATGACAATGCATGATATCTACAGAATAGGAGCAAAGTGGCTAAACTTTGCCCCACAATACCATGACCATGCATACTGCACACACTGTCACAATGATTTAGAAAGCATGTGTCACATATTAACAAAATGCTCTTCACTGGGACAGAATGAGATATAGAAACTCACTAAAGATATCCTAGAAAAACATGACATATTATGGCAAAGCTCAAAAATGTCAAATATCTTAGTTTGCACCTCCCCATCCTCTGAGTGGCAAAGTGGCCACAAAGAGAGTGGGAAAGTACACTTTTTTAGAATTGTTGTCTTTTCCTCCATGCAAACTATATGAAATGCCTGATGTGAGAGAGTTATCCCAATGAGAAAACACCCCTTTCACTTCAGAGATAAGAAATAGATGGAAAAAGAAGATAAACTGAAGACTGGAACTTGACTGCCTGATGATGCAAGAATGTTTTGGCAAAAAGGCACTCAGAAAAGACCTGGTGTTAAGAACCTGAGCAGGTTCAATCCTTAATGAGCATCAGCTTCCTAGTGATTGGACAGAAGCTGATGGGGTTTTAGTGGGTATAGGATAATGTTGATAGCTGGGATGCACAAGGTAAGTATGGGGACAGTGTGAAGGATAGAGGAAATTTTCCTGGCAGAGTTACCAATCCTGAGTCTCACACTATTCAGTGCATAAAGCATTTCCCCATGGTGAAACAAATCTATATATTTATGATACTGACTACACATGCTTGGTTTTAATCCCTGGCAAAACTTCCAGCTGCACCTTGGAAGCGACTATGTCACTGGACCGCCTCTGCAATAGCCCCCACAAAAAAAAAAAAGGTTATGATCAATCACGTGGTCACGTGATGTTCGACGCGAGTGGATTCGGAAATTATTCCCATGTTGACTGGTTACCTCATTATTGCAGTGCAGTCCTCCGTCCACATTCACGAGCAGCTCTGCTGTCACTAATCCACCACAACTATTATGGCACTTCCTCTTCTTACATCTTTGCTGAATTCCCTGCATTCCCACCTGCAAGCCCAAACCCAGCTCCTACCGACACTTCATGCTCAGCTTGGTCTCCCTCCGACGGCGCTAGAAGAGGAACTTCTCTCGATACAAGAGAATCTGATGAAAGGCGTTGAAAGCCAGATTGAATCGCGTCGGAAAGAAGTCGATATGTGGACTGAGAAGTGTGAAGCGGTGGAGGAAAATTGTTCTTCCTATACGAAGGCATTGGGCGGAAATATTAAGTCAACGGGCAGTAGCACCGGAGAGCTGAGGAAAGAGAAGGCTCTTCCAAGACGATATGAGATGCTTTCCGAACATCAAGAGAAGCTGCGGCAGGTGGGTGGCTCTACTGTGCAACGATGGCCCTACGCTTATCTTGATGGCAGCTATATCATACCAAACTCGAGCAATTAACAACACTCACCAACCGTATTAATGTTTTGGCTCGAACGCTCGGTCATGATTTCTTCGCCTACGACGTCATAGAAGCCACTGGGTTTCCCGGGTCGGACGATGCAGATCCTACTGCAAACCGCAACGTTACGCCAGAAAGGTTCTCCAAGCTAGAAAAAGAACTCGTTCGCGGGAAATCAGAAGTTGTAAGCTTTTAGACCCCTTTATCATTATTTATATCTTATCATTCCTTCAGTCAAAGCGCCTGTCCCAACTATCCGCTACATTCGTCCAGATTGATTGGTTGTACACTGAACTTGGGATGCCACCAGCAGCGGTGGAAGATTCACCGTCAACATTCTCAACATCTTCTCCTATGCCGTCTTTCTCTCTTTCACGCGCTGGTGCTTCGTTAGGAAATAGTTGCATGGATCCATTTACAATATCAACACCCACGCCAGCTTCACGAAACCAATCTCTCATATATCACCGTGAAGAAATGTCGGACGCAGCTTATCGTCGTATCTTCGCTCATTTCGTGGACAAGGTTGAAGAGGCTGAGGACGAAGGGCTAAGGGAATGCCAAGGAACGCCAATAGGACTGGAAAAGATTGATCCAACTCCTGGTCTGCTCAGATGGGCAGAGAACCTTCGGGCATCCTTAGAAGAAACCAAGCGCCGACGGGAGGCTCACATTCAAGCCATGTTTGATGAGCTTGAAGGTCTCTGGAACCGGCTAGGTGTCTCCGATGCGGACATGGATGCCTTCGTAGAAGCGCACCGTGGAAGTACAGAGGATACTGTTAGGGAATACGAAGAAGAGCTGGAGAGGATGCTGGAGATCAAGAGAGAACAGATGGGCTCCTTCGTAGCAAGCGCAAGAGAAGAAATTGAGAAACTCTGGGATGATCTGCTGGTTGGTGAAGAAGAGAGAGCCGACTTTGCTCCATTTGCAGATGGCGGGTATCTCTATAATCTTCCCATTCATTTTTGTTCAATGTCTGTGACAGATGAATGCACCGAAGAGCTTCTGACGATACACGAAGAAGAAATTAAACGACTAAAAGAGGAAAAACGAATGAAGGCGCCTCTTTTGGCCGGCATCAAGAAGTATTTTGAGATCTGCGATGAGGAGAAGGAACTAGCGGCAGCCGCATCTGATCAGTCGCGTCTATTTGGACGAGGTGCACGGGATCCAGGTAGACTCCTCCGAGAAGAGAAGATGAGAAAGAGAGTATCCAAGGAGAAACCGCGGGTCCGTTCTTCTCCAGGTCTATAACGATATGTCTTCATTGATAATCCTTTTATTCTAGCTCGAACGAGACCTTATTGCCTCTATACCTACCTGGGAAGAAGAAGCTGGCCGTCCGTTCCTAGTCTACGGCGAACCGATCCTTCAAGCTCTGATGGTCACTGTCAGCAACGCTGAACAGGAGAACAAACGGAAGCCTGCCCGAGCCGGGTCTGTACCTCCACGAGCCACAACACCTATTAATCATTCCTATGCTCCGGCGAAGAGTGGGGTTGTGACTCCAGCAGTGCGACCGGCAGGAAGTAGTGCGCAATCTGTGCCCAGTAAACGAATAAAGCTCAGCGACTCGACAGGACCGCAGCGAACGCCTTTTGGCATGTCTCGGGCGGGGAACGGTGCAGAAAGATCAGCATCACCTTCGAAGATACCTGGATCCAAATATCAGAGCGCACCAACTTCGCTACCCCGACCGATAGCAATGCCTGTACCGAAGCCTGGAACACAACATCATGCCCTCGGACATGGCCGCGTCCCAAGTAGTGGGATACTATATGGTGGTGTCGGCGGTTATGGCCCGACTGGTATACGGAGTGCGAGCGCGGTATCGTCATACAATGTGGCGAGACTCGCCAGCAGCGGGGCTGCTGGGCTGGCGAAGAAAGCTTCGAGGGCGAGACGGGAGAGTTTCAAGCCGCGAACGAGCGTAGACCAGACTGATGTTGGCCATGGTCCAATGCGGTGGACGGGCCTGACCGCTAGTGTCAAGGAGGAAGATGAGTATTGACAGTAATGATTTATTTTCTTTGCATGTTCATCATGATATCTGTTCACTTTCTGGTGACTTAGTGCATATGTTTCTTACACCTCTTCAGTCGTTCCTAATGACCTATGTTTGTATTATATGAATGTAGTTTATATGGTGACAGAGCACCGCTTATTCGCTTTGTCTCTACAGAACATCTTGCGCTCTTTCGTCATCTTGAAAGGGAGCGTTGAGACTAAAAAAAAAGAGAAGACAAAGGTTGTCTCGAATTATAGTTCGAATCTCCCAACGAATTTCAGGAAGCTCTGAGACTCATGAATGCTAACCTGCCCGCTGTGAAGAAGTGACGTTGGAATACGGATTCCATTTTTGATGTTTGAGCTTGTATGAACACCGACTCATTCAACATGTTCTGCCTTACTCAGTTTCTCATTCATTCTAGTATATTCAATATATGCTTTGGTTGTGTAATTTGTAGGGCATCTCTAGAACAATTGCTATGCCAATTTGTTATTTTCCAAACCACGTACTTTGTGTCAGGATCCGATCGGACGTCCGATCGTCTAGATGTAAAATCAAAGTCGGGTAGTCGGACATTGATTTTCCGGTCCGATTTTGTTCTTCTACCATCTCTACCGTGGCGTCTGCCATGGCGACAGATAATGGTTCATGGGTCCACAACTCTGAGCCAAAACACAGATCTTTCCCCGCGCATGGTTCATCTGTTGTAACATGCTTGATATTTTCCCATGGCCGCATTATATCTGCCTCGGACGACCATTCTATTCACGTGTATTGCCCTACAACTGGCGATCTACTTCGCTCACTTGAGGGACATAAAGGAGGGGTCTGGGCATTGTCCGCAAGTAAGGACATCCTTGTCAGCGGGTCGACGGATCGTACGGTGAGGATTTGGGACTTGACTACTGGTCGCTGTACACACGTATTTGGCGGTCATACCGGCACTGTACGATGCCTAACCATCGTAAAACCAGAGTGGATAGACGTGGAACAAGAGTCCGGAGTCGTTACAAAGGAGAAGTGGCCCAAACGATCTGTCATTGTCACCGGAAGTAGAGATCACTCCTTGAGGGTTTGGACACTTCCGAAGCTAGGTGAAGCTGAGTATCACTGTTACGTCTCAGCGATCCGGGACGAGGACCTGGATACCGAGGATGTCTCTGTATGTTTCTTGGAGTGCATGCCACTTTACAATGTCCTGATGTCATTTTACTACCAGGAAGCCGAAGAAAATCCATACCATAGGTTACACCTTGAAGGTCATGATCAGGCCATACGAGCATTAGCAGCCAGGGGACGTACTCTAGTTTCGGGAAGCTACGACTGCAGTGTTCGTGTTTGGGATATAGTCACTGGACAGTGTAAATGCATCCTGACCGGCCACACTGGGAAAGGTTCGTACCACTCTGCCGTTTTCGTTATCCATTGTACATATAATACGTTCCACAGTGTACAGTATCGTCCTTGACCCAAAACGAAACCAAGCGTACTCGGGTTCCATGGACGGAACAATCCGTGTGTGGAATCTGCAGACCGGACAATGCCAACGCATTCTGACCGGACACACTTCGTTAGTCGCCCTTCTGGGACTGTCGCCGTCCTATCTGGTGTCTGGATCCGCTGATACGACGTTACGCATCTGGGATCCGGACACCGGCGAGCTGAAGCGCACTTTTGCCGCTCACACTGGACCTATCACTTGTTTCCATCACGATGAGTTCAAAGTCCTCAGCGGATCCGACGGAACACTAAAGTTGTGGAATATTCGTGACGGTAGTACTGTCGTAAGAGACTTGTTGGTGGATATTACAGGCGTATGGCAGGTGGTATTTGAAGGCAGATGGTGCGTTTCCGCAAGCAACAAGGACGCCACCACCATGCTTGATGTGTGGGATTTCGGGAGTCACAATGATGACGAGAGAGAAGGGCCCCCCAACGTAAGTTATGATGGAGAATTTACTGATGATGAAGACAACAATGGGGAAGCGGGTTTCGTGGCGCCGTACGCCCGAGCGTCACTGTAGTACCTTGTAAGTTAATTAGTTTCCGTGGGCTTGTAGCTATGTTTGCTTGCTTCCCGCTGCTGCTACGTGAAGAATTGTACCATGATTTTGTGCTTTGTTTTTGAGGGTTCTTGAAACCTGAGCACACTGGCATGCATCGAAACACAAGACTTAGGTCTATGAGTCCACATCGACGACTTCTTAGCCATGTCTTCATGGATTTCTTTTTGCATGAGTTTGAATCCAGGCAGGTAAAGGAGTCCACCACCATAGCATAGTTCTTTCAATACGAAACGGTCCTGCGGTGGTTGAAACTCTTTCTTTCTAAACCTAAGAACTCTGCCTTTACAGCTTTTTCCAGATTATTAGATACTCATAGAAAGCAACAATTACCTGAAGATATATCTTCAGGAAACTCAGAAAAAGTAAGTAATGCCCAAGAGACAGTGCGGTTTATTATTCGAGTACCATTGACTGATTAATCACTCGTTACTAGTTCCCTCTGAACCTTTCAATCGATTCGGTTCTTTTTGTACTTTCGGCGAGAGGAAATACAGCTGAGCAGCATTGTCAATACGCTACGTCGATTCTGCGACAATATATTTGCGTCCGCCGAAATGCTTCGGTGCTGTCAGCATGCTTTCCCGTTCCTGGTTTTCGACGACGTGAGGCTACTGACAGTCGTCAGGCTCTTCTGGATCAAATAGGTTAACACACACATCCTGTGAGAAGAGAATTATCGCACAGAAGATAGATGTACCCGTGTACAACAGCTAAACTTGAAGAAGTTCAACGAGAGTCAGCATGAATACTATGGTGCATATTGACCTCAAGTAAACCGTTTGCGATCAGAGAACTCAGTCTCGGCTGCGTAAACTGAATCGGTCGTCAACAGTACGGTCGTTGGCGGCTAACTGAGTCTGATGTCGGTTTTCAGAGACTATCGATTCATCATACCGAGATTTTATGATACTAGGGTACGCTTATCATGGTACGGTCATGGTTACGCTCCAGAAATGAGCTACTAGGGTGGTTATGTAAAGCTGAACTCCATTCATGAGTACAATATGCTGTCTAGCTAATCTTATACGTTGTCGGCTTCAAGATTTACGCGTCGCTCCAGCCAGGACGCGCGTCCGAGCCGTGTGCCGAGACTTGCGTATCCCACTTGCCGTGTATTACATGGTAGCTTGTGCCCTGCCATGCGTACCATTAGGCTTCTCTTCTCTGCGCTATGTTTGGCGTCCCGTTGCTGCAGTGACGCATCTGTGGTAGCAAGCATGAGCTAATATATGTTCACTCTGGACCGGTACTCGACGGCACTTCATACAGACTGAGATGG
This sequence comes from Guyanagaster necrorhizus, assembly GCF_019112545.1. Lineage (NCBI taxonomy): Eukaryota > Fungi > Basidiomycota > Agaricomycetes > Agaricales > Physalacriaceae > Guyanagaster > Guyanagaster necrorhizus. Next base: position 9,272 of record NW_025064924.1, read on the forward strand.
TATCGACTTCGCAGAAGCTGCAAAGCGACAGGCTACTCCTCTACCCTCCCTCAAGAGCACCGATCTATCAGGCATCGCGGCTGTAGTGACTGGTTCGAATACAGGTGAATCATTATCGCTATAGAATCTCCACTCATTTCCGTTTTCAGGAATCGGATATGAAGTGGCCAAGTACCTTGTTGAAAATGGAGCGTCGAAAATCGTATTAGCTTGTCGAAATGAAGAGAAAGGCAGCGCAGCGCCGTCGAGTACCAATATTTGGATTTGGCTTCGTTCTCCTCGGTGCAGGAATTCTCTCAAACGTTCAAGGCAAGAGGGATGCCATTGCACCTTCTTGTGAACAATGTAATCTCATAAACGAGACTCAACGATCCGTATGAAGATAAGTCGTTCAATTATGAACGACGCTGGGATGCACATCGTAAGGAAATAGACTATTGAAGATGGGCTGGAACTGATGTAAGGCGCCTTAATGAACCGTAATGTGCCGACGCTAACGCATTCGGAGGATGCAAGTTAATCATATCAGTCCCTTCCTGCTCACCCTTCTTCTCCTCCCCGTCATGAAATCCTCCGCTTCAAGCCGTATGATTTGGGTCACAAGTGGCGGAGCCGTCATTACCGAGTTTCCCCAGTCAAATGATGCTCACCCTGTCCAGGCTCTCTGCCCCCTACAGTTCAAACCCGAAGAAGCACACAACATGTACTTTACCTCGAAATTGCTCAACATCATGTGCTGCGCCGAGCTAGCGCGCCGTACACCGGTAAGAATAGCGGCATCTCATCCTGGGTTGGTGGACATTGAGCTGGGGAAGAAGGATATGCACGAAGAGAATTTACAGCCAGTCGATCTCGAGGCAACATGGGGAATGAAGCAGCGGAGTCCAGCGGAGGGTGCTAAAACCGTACTCATACCTGCAACATATGATACATCGGTCGTGTGGGACTAAGACGGAGGGATGCCCGTTTTTGATCATATAGAGCGCACTGAGTACCCACCAAAGGCGAAAGATGAACTTTGAGACGAAGGGTGTGGGAGGACATTGTGAGACTCATGAGCCTCGGTGCCGGGAAAGTTGAGGAGACATTTCTCTGAAATAGGTGTGCTTTAGTCCAAGGCCCTGCTATAATCGGGAGGGCGCCGTTGCGTTTATATGTACCATCAGATTCGGGTCCAATGTCTTGTCATGGTGAATGCCTTCAGAATCGAGTTGACTACAGCGAGTGTATTTAGTGAACGCCATAAAATGGAGCAGAGGTTACACCTCTGTATCAGGAGGTGCCACTCATGCTGCTTTTGGCTCGAGGTATCCATGTTCGGGAAACATTATAAGAAAGTGAAAATATTGGCGGATTCGGGGTACAATGCGCCGGATATTAGAGTTAGAGGGGTTAGTAGATTGATCCAGTCATACGCATGATGTCGAAGCTCTTGACAAGATGTGAGAGTATGAGGCGGCTGTGAAACACATAATTCGTAACATTTTTCCAAGCGTTCAGGCTTCTGACAGGCACGAAAGCAACATAAAAGCCGGAAGCCTGAGCCGAGAGAAGCTATGTCTGTAAGATGAAGAGAAGAAAAGAGCTGGACGTCGCGACGGTCACATCACGTGCCCGTTCATCTCCTTCGTCACAAACCTTCATGCCATTTTCTGCATTTTCTCCCTAAGCAATTCCATATTCGACGACCTTGACATGGCTCGAGGACGCGGTACATTTGGGCTCACATCGTCTCGTGGTAGAGGTGGAGGCTCGTTCCGGTCAGGTTTTCGTGGTGGATGGCGCGGCCGTGGACGTGGCAGAGGTGGCAGCAAGCCTGGTGAACCTGCCCCAAAACGCGAGGACGATGGAACACAATTGGCAGAGAGATTCGAAAAGATTGCTTTGAATGACGAAGTTGATGAGAAGCTTGGTTTTGCCAGAATACAGGAGGGTGGAATGAAGGAGGGCTGGCTGATCAATATGCATCCCGTGCGTGTTCTACGTTGTGTTACAGGATTTTCACTCACATACGTTGTTAAGACACTGCTCAAGGATCCAGACTGGCCTTCTGGAAAAGCCGTGGTTGATTATTATTTCATTCAAGATGATGGCGGAATGTTCAAGGCTACTTATGCCTACGAACCCTACTTCTGCATCGCGTGCAAGGTAAACTCTCTGTATTGTGCGCAAATAGAATCTCACAGAAGTGCAGAGTGGAACTGAATCCACTATCGAAGAGTGGCTAACTAAGAAGTACGAGGGACTCATTTGTCGAATCTCGCGCGAGCGCAAAGAGGACTTGAAACTTCCCAATCATCTCATGGGTCATTACCGTCTCTATCTTCAGCTCTGCTTTCGAAATGTGTCAGACCTCCTAGCCGTCAGGCGAGACCTCCTGCCTCTCGCTCTAGAAAATGGCTCCAAACGCGATGCCGTCGACGCTTATGCAGAAGTTATCAGTGCAGCTGCGGGTGGAGCAAGTATGGGCGTAGAGCTTGACGGGGAATTGGAAGGGCTTGGGGGAAAGGGGCCCAGGGTGCGCGATATGGACCCTCGGGAGTGCATCATTGACATCAGGGAATATGATGTCCCCTACTATCTTCGTGTCGCTATCGACATCGACATCCGCGTTGGTTTGTGGTATGCCGTGACATTCACAGCAGGTCAGCCTTCTTTTCGTCACATTGCCGAGCGTGTTAAGCGTGCGGATCCTGTCGTCATGGCTTATGATATAGAGACGACGAAGGCCCCACTGAAGTTCCCCGACCAGGCCATCGACCAAGTAATGATGATCTCTTATATGGTAGACGGACAAGGATATTTGATCACGAATAGGGAAATTGTCAGTGAAGATATCGAAGACTTCGAGTACACTCCCAAAGAAGGATATGAGGGGCCTTTTATAATATTCAACGAAGAAAACGAGGTCTGTAGCCGTCTTCGTTTCATTGGATCGTTTTGACGTTGAGAAACTCCAGGCCGCTACTATCAATCGGTTTTTCTCTCATATACAAGACATAAAACCGACTGTTATGGCAACTTTTAACGGAGACTTCTTCGATTTTCCGTTTCTGGATGCGAGGTCAAAGGCCAATGGAATTGACATGTTCCTTCAGACCGGTTTTGCCAAAGACGCCGAGGATGAGTATAAGAGCCGTACATGTGTGCACATGGATTGTTTCCGATGGGTGAAACGAGATTCATATCTTCCCCAAGGAAGTCAAGGTTTAAAAGCAGTGACCACTGCGAAGCTTGGATACAATCCTATAGAGTTGGACCCCGAGCTAATGACTCCGTACGTGTTTTGCTCCAGTGTTAAGAGCATGCCCTTATGACGCTTTAGGTATGCCATGGAGCAACCTCAAGTCTTGGCCCAATACTCAGTTTCTGATGCTGTTGCCACATATTATCTGTATATGAAATACGTCCACCCCTTCATATTCTCTCTCTGTAACATCATTCCGCTCTGTCCTGATGAGGTGCTGCGCAAAGGTACTGGGACTTTATGCGAGACCTTGCTAATGGTAAGTCCATGGTTTTCTTTCGCTCTTTGTTTTGACGTTTCTCGTTAGGTTGAAGCTTATCGAGGCGAAATCATCATGCCAAACAGACATGAAGAAGTACACGGTCATATGTATGATGGTCACCTTCTAGCCTCTGAAACATATGTCGGTGGACACGTCGAAGCTTTGGAAGCTGGTGTCTTCCGTAGTGATATCCAGACCGATTTTAAGGTTGTGCCTGCAGCCGTACAACAGGTACAAGGTCTACTTGGATGCATTACAGATTGGATGTTAACTAACTTGTGCAGTTGATTGATGAACTCGACGCGGCCTTGACCTTTTGTATCATCGAAGAGTCTAAGTCGTCTATGGATGACGTGACAAACTATGACGAAGTAAAGGCGGAGATACAGGCTGCTCTGGAAGTCATGAGGGACAATCCGAAGCGCACCGACAACCCACTCATCTATCACTTGGACGTTGCGGCGATGTATCCTAACATCATGTTGTCAAATCGACTGCAGCCAGACTCCATGGTCGATGAATCTGTCTGCGCAGTCTGCGATTATAACAGACCGGGAAAGACTTGTGACCGACGATTGGAATGGGCCTGGAGAGGAGAGTTCTTTCCTGCTCATCGTGACGAATACAACATGATCAGGCATGCCCTGAACCAGGAAACATTCCCGCCAAAGCGTCCTGGACAACCCCAAAGACGTTTTCCCGATCTCTCTCCCGCAGAGCAAACAGCTTTGCTCCACAAGCGACTCGGCGATTACTCCCGCAAGGTCTATAAGAAGATGAAGGACACAAAGATCGAGAACCGCGAGGCCATCATTTGTCAGAGGGAGAATCCTTTTTATGTTGATACCGTTCGAAGGTTCCGTGACCGTCGCTACGAGTATAAAGGTCTTCACAAGACCTGGAAGAAGAACTTGGACTCAGCGATCAGTGGCGGGAAGTCGATAGCTGAGATTGACGAGGCAAAGAAGATGATTGTATTGTACGACTCTTTGCAGCTCGCTCACAAGTGCATTTTGAACTCATTCTACGGTTACGTCATGCGAAAGGGTGCCCGATGGCATTCGATGGAGATGGCTGGTATCACCTGCCTTACTGGTGCGACAATCATCCAAATGGCGCGGGCCCTCGTCGAACAGATTGGACGTCCGCTCGAGCTGGATACTGATGGAATTTGGTGTATGCTACCTGGCGTGTTCCCGGAGAATTTCAAGTTCCAACTCGCGAATGGCAAAGCCATCGCATTCTCCTACCCTTGTACTATGCTGAATCATCTCGTTCACGCGAAGTTCACCAATCATCAGTACCACGATTTGGACCCCGAAACGGGCGAGTATAAGATCCACAGCGAGAACTCGATCTTCTTCGAACTCGATGGTCCTTACAAGGCCATGATCCTACCATCTTCGAAGGAGGAAGATAAATTGTTGAAGAAACGTTACGCCGTTTTTAACGACGATGGGTCATTGGCCGAGTTAAAAGGTTTCGAAGTGAAGCGGCGCGGGGAGCTTCAGTTGATCAAGATCTTCCAATCCCAGATCTTCGAGAAGTTCCTGCTTGGCATCACCACGCAAGAATGTTATACTGCAGTCGCGGGGGTGGCCGATCAATGGCTCGACGTCCTCTTCAGTAAAGCCGATAGTCTTGACGACGAGGAGCTTGTTGAGCTCATCGCAGAGAACCGAAGTATGTCCAAGACCCTTGCTGAATATGGTGGACAGAAGTCGACGTCCATTAGTACTGCTCGTCGTCTTGCGGAATTCCTTGGCGATCAGATGGTGAAGGACAAGGGTCTTGCGTGCAAGTTTATTATCTCAGAACGTCCAATCGGAGCGCCTGTCACGGAGCGTGCTGTCCCGGTTGCGATTTTCTCGGCGGAGGAAGGCGTCAAGAGAACCTACCTTCGCAAATGGCTCAAAGATAGCAGCTTAGTCAACTTTGACCTACGGTCGATCTTGGATTGGCAGTACTACATAGAGCGTCTGGGATCAGTAATCCAAAAACTCATAACGATACCTGCTGCTATGCAAAAGGTTCCTAATCCTGTTCCTCGTATACGCCACCCCGACTGGCTTCATAGACGAGTGGCTGTAGCGGGTGACAAGTTCAAGCAAAACAAACTCACCGATTTCTTCAAACCTGCTACTGAAGAGGAATCACAGCCTCTGCCGCCTCGGGACATTGAAGATATGGGGGAAGAAGAGACGCAGAGCAAGCGTATTCGTATTGCAGTTGTCAAACGCACAATTCGGCCGAAGATGCCGGAGCCCGAGGTTGAAGAAGAGACTCTTCTTGCAATACCAGATCCCTCCGTCAATTATTCCACCTGGATTAAGGCGATGCGTCCTCGTTGGAAGCAACGGCAGGATATCCGATGGAATACTTCGGCACCAGTCGTGCCATCCATGTTCCGAGGCGTCAAAGTCAAGACGAGTCGCACTTGGGACATATTACAAATTCGCCCGAGTAAGATTGCCGGTCGGTTTATTCTATGGTTGTCTGTCGATGGGGAGGTCGTCTCAGCGCCTTTACGAATTCCCAGAGAGATGTATATTCATCTCAGAAATCCCAAGGAGGACATCTTTCGACCTGATTTCTATACCTTTGAGAAAGTCACACGCAGTCTACCTCGTGAACGTCCGTCAACGAACCTTTACCAGCTGTCCGTTCGTGAAGATGTTTACATTGACATCCATGAGCACTTCATTGATCTTGCCAATGATCCTAATGTTGATGGAGTATTCGAAGAACAGGTAATGTATTTTGCTCTGAGTCAAGACGCATACTAATGCTTATGCAAGGTCCCTCTCGTTGTCCGAGGTGTTCTCAAATTGGGAAGGTCATGTACCGTTGAAGACCCCAATATGACTCTGAACCGGGGCCAGACCGTTGGTTTCGACCTTCACCAACTCGATCGCGCGACTCATTCGACTTCTGCTTCCCGAAAATACCTACAGGGGGGAATTGGCAGCAAATATATATTCCTTTATCACGCGTGCTCTGCGACTGCCCCACTGCATGTATTTGCCACCTTCTCGCCGACGGGTCCCGTCAAACTTCATGTCGTTGATCCAGCAACACGGCGTCAGCCTATATCCAAATTAGAGGCGACCTATGCCGACTTGAAGCAGAAAAGACAGCAAAAATACGGGACTTCTCCTTCTATAAGTTACGAGGACACTCGTGAATTTACTACTACATATCATTCCACCGATTCTACTGCTCTCAAAGCTATTTCGCGCGAGTTTGGCTTGATGGAAGACAAGTCATATACCGTTGTCATCTCTTCGAGCAAAGATCAGTCATATTTTGATCGATTGCTTCCGAAGCTGTCCAAATTTCCTGTACTCTCAATGACCAAAGCTCGGGGCCCTCATACGTTGGATGTGTTTCCATGGCAGACTCACGTCGCACAGAAGATGCTGAATCGGTATCTTTCGCTGGGATCATGGCTTGACCGTATGATATCACTCGCGGATTACTACGATGTCCCCATCGGACATATTAAGGGCGACCAGCCCCTCCTTCTTTCCGACATCTCATTCGCCCGCCGCCTCATCCAGAACGACATGATACTCTGGTGGTCACCTGGGGAACAGCCTGATCTCGGTGGTATCGAGAATGACCAGAGACTATCTGAGGAGCTCCCCACCACGGAGTTCCAATCAGCTGGATGTTACTCTAATGTCTGTCTCGAAATTAGCGTTCGAAACCTGGCCGTCAATTCTGTCCTACATTCCGTCGTCATTAACGAACTCGAGGGGACTGGTGGATCGACCGCCTTCGATTCTGCGTCCAAGACACTGGATGAGTACAAGAACGGTGAAGGACAGCGAGATCTCACCTTGGGCAAGTCGAATATATCTGCGCAGACGTTTAGCATTCTGAGGAATATGGTGAAAACGTGGCTGCTTGACAAAATCCATGGCGAGCTTGAGAGTCCGTCTGTAACAATCGACCATTTCTGGCGATGGACGAGCTCAAGCGCGTCGCAGCTTTACGATCCCAACCTCCATCGCTTCGTCCATGGCCTCATGCGGAAGACGTTCATCCAGCTATTGGCAGAATTTAAGCGCCTGGGCTCGCATGTCGTCTATGCCGATTTCAGCCGCATACTTCTTTCCACGTCCAAGCCTCCTGGTACAGCCCATGCGTATGCGACATACATCAACACCGCCGTCACATCCCACGAACTCTTTGAACACATTTACCTGCAAACGGATAAGTTCTATGACTTTCTACTATTCATGGACAAGGCCAACATGGGAGGTATCGTATGCGAAGATCCTCTCGCCTTAGAGCCCCCTGAAGAGCTGACGTTGGAGAACGACTGGAATATCGCAGAGTTCCTTCCTCCGGCCATCCAGAAGGACTTTGGCGTCGCCATCCAATTCTTCGTGGTAGAACTGTACAAGATCCGGCAGCAAACGCATGAGGTATCACGGGCACCTCTACGTGCGCTGCGCAACGGTGCGCCTGAGTCCAGTCAACGGGATGTCACCAAAAAGAGCGAAATAGAGTCGACGCAAGAGTTCATCGCGCGACGTCTAACCAGGAAACTGCTCAAGCTGGTGAGAACCGTGCAAGAACGGCACAGAGAGGCTATGCTGAATGAAGAATTGATGGACGGCTTCGATTTTCCGGTTCTCCCCGGCTCTTACCTCCAGCTCTCCGACCCTGTCTTGGAGTTTGTCAAGTTCATTTGTGCGGTGTTCGCACTTGCCAAGGATTATCAGGTTGAAATTGGCTTGTTAAAGCGGAATCTACTCGATCTTATCGGGGTACGCGAATTCGCCAATGATGCCATCTTCCGTAACCCCTGCGAACCGCTCATCCTCTCCAACGTCCCTTGTAGGCATTGTGATGCCCTGCGCGACTTTGACTTCTGTCGTGATCCCGACCTGCTTCCGAATAACCTCGACGTCTCGCAGAGGTGGATTTGCTTGACTTGCCATGGGGAGTACGATCGGCAAGCTATTGAGTTCATGCTGATGAAGGTGCTATTCGATATGGAGAGGTCGTTTGCACTGCAGGATTTGAAATGCTCAAAGTGCCGGCAGATACAATCTGACAACGTATCCAAGTTTTGCCAGTGTTCGGGAGCGTATCAGTATACACTGAATAAGGGGGATGTGCGACGGAAACTTAGGACGATGGTCAATGTGGCGATTGTGCATAACCTGGGAAGGCTGAGGGTTTGTATTAACTTTCTGTCCTTTGCAGCGTCTGTCTGACCTTTGGCTTCGTAGGAATGTGCTCAAGGCATGCTTCAGTCTTGGTAGCTGCATCGATACCGTTCTCTCTCTGTACCACCAAGCTGTATATATGTAATCTATAAAAAGTAGTGTATCCTGTTAATTTCATTCTTTTACTGACGCTTGGGGATGGTCAGGAACCCACGGGAGCCCGCACAAACGGGATGGAGTTTAGATTCTTCCGCGGAGCCAACTTGAGCCCCCCCGGGCCGGCCACCCGGAAGGGCGATTCGAGGCCCTGGAACAACTCCTATCCAACCTCTGACGTTTAGTTTACCTCCAATCCAAGTTGCGCTGAAGCGGCCGAAAGATGCATTGGCAACGATGTTGAGAAACGCGACAGAGATGGATGGCACGATGCTGGACGGAGGTGCGGGTTTGACTAATAAGGACGTTTCCGAGGAAAGGCCATGTCGACATGTTACTTGTAGCAATGCGACGTACAAAGAAATATTTGTGAGTGCGAAAATGGCGAATACGCGACGAACGTACACAGATGGTTTGTGGCGCATGTGCTAAAATATCCTACTGACCTGCCTAAGAATAATAATCTCTTCTTGCTTCTTATGAGCCTTAGTAGCCTGGCAAATTCCCTCTTCCGCCTTCCGCTATTTACCGTCCTCGTACCCTTCGTTCAGAATCTTCACCGCGCATCTCGCCAATCGGTATCTTGGTAGGATCTGGAACCTTATTCAAGCAAAACGACTGAGTTATGTTCAAGTTTTCTTGGATAGCTTGCTATGTCCCCAACATCCGTTGAAATTTCTTCATCGTCACGACATTTATTTGGAGGGGAGGGGATGAATAAAGGAGTACTACGACCCCTTAGAGCACTGACCGGGACTCAACTAGCTACTTAACTTTTTTAGAGACCCGTATGTTTTGACAGCGACCGCGGGTAACTCATTTATCTTCCCGCGAATCTACCGCACATGGTACGTAGCGGTACATGCGGTACCGATGAAGAACATGGCCAGCGGTGCAACCCAAAAATAAAATACCGCAAGGTCCATATGAATAATAACAAGCCTTACTAGAAACCGTACAAAACAGTGGATTTGAATTAGAGACCGGATATACCTTTTTGAAGAGCGATATCCCTCTCCGGGGTAATATGTGGAGAAACATTTGAACTCCGACACGTGGTGATGAGTCAGCAAACAAGAGAGGATCTGGAACAACCCTCTCCCTCAGTTTGCTTGGGAACAACCTCCCTCCGAGACCGTCTCTGTACCCCATACCTCCACACTGCGGGGTAAGATGAACCCGCCACCTGCTCCAGAAAAAACGAACAAGAAGGTCTCTAGAGGTTCGACATTTTTTTCCTCGCCACGCCCTTTTTTGACTTCCCTTACGTAGCATGCAACACCTGTCGTCTCAAGCGGAAAAAGGTCCGTTCATCCTATCCGTGTGCCAGCAGAGGTGCTCTAATGCTTCCTAGTGCGACGGCCTAGATCCCTGTTTTTTCTGCAAAGAAACTAAGGTCGAATGCTCCTATTCGCGCGAGCCTCGTCGTCGGGGCCCACCCTCTGGCTATCTGCGCTACACGGAGACACGAGTGACACTGCTCGAGACTCTGCTCGGTCTTTGTATCCTCAAACTTCGGGGGACTGTGTCATTCTCCGATATATGCCTGCAGTGCGTGGAGGTTCTCCATACGGAGAGTAAGACATGCACCCAGGATGTGTGGGACGCCTACAAGGTCGTTTGGACCGGTACAGATGCTGCCAAGATCCTCGATGATCTAACAAATACCTTTGCCCCGTTCGCCCAGCGGACCGACCAGGAGACATTTGCCAAGCCTTTGCTGCCGCCGCCGAATCCCAATTTGAAGTCAGGGAATGGACAGCAGCAGTCACCTTCGACACCTTCACAGCCGACCTTCTATCATGCCAAGGCCAATGGTCATTCGCACTCGCCGACTGTCATGCAGACGACGCCATCGCCTACCAACGAGCAACCTCATTTGTCTTATAATCTTCCTAGCTATTCCATGTCGCGCGAGTCTTTTGAGCGTACACACACGCCACCTCCCCAGCTCAAAAAGTATGATGCACCCGCATGGCCACGCGAAGACATTGATTTTCCCTTTCCTGTAACATCTCCTACGACCTCCAGAGCGCCCTTGCTATCATACCCATCCCCGATCTCAAATGCTTTTCCTGTGCCCACACCCCCTGACGTGGAGATGGCCACAGACCTAGATTACAAAGGGCTCCCAGACGAGTCCAATCCAGCGTATACTGGCAGCTACTGGCGCTCCGCTGATTTTGAAGCAATGTCACCGTCATCCAAACCTGATTTTCCCCCTCCAACGGAGCAAATTGATCTACCTCCTCAGCATATTCTCACCAATCTCGTTGACGTCTACTATACACACGTACACCCCAGTTATCCTTTGCTACCTCCACGGCATCTCATCGAGCCGAAACTCACAGCGCCTACGGTGTCGGAAGGCACAACATGCCTCATGCTCGCGTTATGTGCCTATGCTGGCCGGCTGTCACCGTCAAATCCGGCTTTGACTGTTTTTGGAGGTGATCCGAGCAAAATTGCCGCCGATTTATGGTATGAGCAGGCACGCGCTGCTATGAGTGCTCTTCTACGGAAGGGCAGCCGACTTGAGAGCGTTCAGACACTTCTGTTGCTTGCGCTGCGAGACCATGGACGCGGGTCTGAGGGCCAAGCATGGTTACTCATAGGTCTCGCCGTGCGTATGGCACAGGAACTCGAGTTAAAACCAACATCAGAAGTGTGGGGTGTATGTCTGACTCTCGACCTTCTTCTCTCTTTGCAGCTTGGTCGACCTCCAGGAATTGTCGATGCCCTTCGTCCACCCCCTGGCGTCGTGGACGATTCAGACGACCTATTTGTTCAGACGTCTTCATTATGCCGAATCGTTTCTCGTATCAATCTGCACCTTTATCTTGGATTCGAATTTCCGGCTGGAAACCCTATGGAGGCGCTCAAGGGGGAGCTTGATCGGTGGCATCACGACCTTCCTGTCCAGTTTCGTATATCTCTTGGCCATCAACCAGAGCGCAGGGTCTTGGAGATCAACATGTTCCACCAAGTGGCCATCATCCTACTCTATCGACCCTTGTAAGTCCTTATACCTATCACTCTTTCATCCCGCATCCTAATCGAAAATAGTTTCAAAGACAAAACGACACACGCAGCATTCCTTGATGCTGCGTCAACATTCAACGTTCTTCTTGACAAACTCACAGTGAACCCTTCCTCCCTGGCGCAGTCAAATCCTGCGATGATATACCTTATATTCACCACTGCGATCGCCCATCTCTCCGGGTACAAGCTATCGGTCCGACCGACTCTCCGTCTGCAGACCCAACTACACCTGATGAACTGCGCAGAGGCGCTGAAAACTATTGGCGGGACGTGGGAGCTTGCGAGGCGATGTTGGCGAAGGCTGGACCGGCTCATGGACGTCGAAGGGCTGAACCCCCAAAACGAAGGCGACGGGACCAAGCGGAAGCGAGACAAGGAGGAGGACCACCCGGTGAGGAACCTGCTTGGGAAAAGGGAGGAATCTACTGCCGTGTACGCGTCGGACGGGCTGTACGCGCCGACGGCTATGATGGATTGGAATAAGGACGGCGTCGCGGTTTCGCCATTGTTCTTGCCCGAGGATATATTCGACCCGACTGTCAACATCTTCTCGTCCGGCTGGGCGCAAGATCCAGCAGGCTCTGGTACAATAGATGCCTTGAGTTGGGATGGCGAATGGGACGAGAAGCTCTGGGGGAAGAGCTTTGGATTTGAGGGGATGACGGGGTAATCCTTTACCTTTCCTTTTAAAGATATAATTATTGGTTGGATTTATTATGTGTTGTACTATTACTGTACTGTTCGTGTTGTAGTCTACGACTTGCCTTTGACCGCCTTAGCTTTTACATTCACAGCTAATTCATCTCCCACTCTTCAGGGTTTCGGGCTCGAATATATCAAAAATACCCGTTCCACTCTCCTCACAATCCTTAATCGACCTAATTCTGTCTTTTGGGCAAAGAGGCTTGGGAAAGCAAAGGGACATCACCATTTATACCCAACGACAAGTCCGTCAGAAATGTGCGTACATTGATCAGAGTGCGCAAAGGGTGGCTGGGCCGTTCCCTATCTCACACTAGCTGCCATGCTTCCTGCAAATAGTCAGAAATAGAAATCGTCCCATGACACAAAGCTCACCTGTCTCACTATTTCTAGGAAGGAAAGCACAGGCAAATCACCACGAAGGTAATCAATAAAATTCCAAAAATTATCAAGACGTTCAACTCTGGATCTTCGGACATCAAAGTATCCTCTCCAAAAACGTCGAAGCGCCAGGGAAGATATCCACAGTTCAGTCACGTTGATCCCGGAATGCCTGACATCCACTCTCGAGTTCATGAAACATCCCTCTTCAACGACGTCGCACCAACCATGCCGTTCGACCACTTTCGCTTCAGCGTCAGATACCTCGCAGCCGATAGCAACCGCAAGGTATCCAACTACCCTCCCTCCGCTCGCACTATCCATCTACCACAGAGCCCATACGTGAACGAGTATATGACAATCCCACAGAATCCGACAAATAAGGATACCAGAACGATCAACCACGTACCCCAAGGGCTTCTCGCAAGTACAGGACCACTCTTTAGCCTCGATCCTGCCTTGCCCTCTCACTCATTCCGTCTTCCTGTATGCTACCGCAGACTGCACCTTCCAAGTTCCGAAAGAAGCGGAAACAAACATCTCGCCAAGAGCATCCCCTAACACACCCCGTCTACCACACGCATCACCGCAGTCACAACACCGCAACCCTCGTCAGCGCTCCGTGGACTGTCCATTGACACTCGAGCACAAAACTCTATTGAAACATCCCGCGGGAGTAACAATTATCAATGTGAACAACAGAGCACAACAGAGGGCTAACGAACGCCGCGACCACAGGAGCCCGAGGTTTCTAAAGATGCGCCAACAGGTTGCCAGTTTTTGGGTCAAGGATAGTTAGTTCGCTCTCCTAAGAAACAAAGGAAGGCATTGACAAGTCTCGGTGTGGAAGAACAGACTAAGCGAGGAATCAAAGGAGGCTCAAGAGACTATGTCTTTGCGGTCCTCTATTCGGTCATTAAAGCCATCAAAGTAGTGAAAGCATCCTGGTCCATACACCTGCCTAGCACACGAATCCCGGGGCCACCATTCCTCGTTCACAAATCACCGCGTCCGGACAGAGCGTAGAAGGAAGGAAAGCGGCTTACTACAGCCTAGCCAAAAACGTCGCATCCGCCTTCTTGTAGTAGAAGCACAGAAACCGAAGAGGGCGGACTTTGGTAATCGAGGCGCGAACAGAACCGTCATCTCTAAAGATAAGACACCTCCCCCGGAGCTACCAGTATCATGCCGTGCCATGGCATATCACCTACGAAAGCCACTTCCGCGTGCGTAGTCCAGCAGTCTCGCTTTCCTGTATGTTCCTCTTGAAAATCTCCTTGTAGAAGAACCCACTCCAGAATTGTCAATGTAACCATGCCACCGTAGGCCATGTGGATTTCGATGCGCACGCCGACGCTTCTGAGCCTCTCCTGTGATGTCCCTACATAGTCACAACCAGCAAGGAACACCGCAGTGACCCACGGCGATCGAGGGAAACTAAATCCACAGGAAACATCACCGGGATTTGGACTTGCCCCCTGACGAGGACAGACCAGCGGAAAAGGAGGTGCCAGAGACCTGTACGGACACTTTATCCCCGAAAGGAATGAAACTATCATGAAGCCGGGACAGTGGGGAAGTGGTGGACCAGCGACAAATAAATCTCACTGGCGTGGAAGAATCGCAAGTCGCGGAGTAACAATGGGGCGAAGAAGATCTTGGAGACCAGTACGGATGCCCAGCGGTTATCCCAAATGCTTGCATAGTGAATCTCTACGGCTGTGTGGAACCCACTCGACTCTGTCTGTAACACTCACAAAGATTCCGCGACGCTTCTCTGGCGCTCCAACTACGCCATCTTCTGCACTTGAAAGTGAATTCCGCGTTTCCAGTATTGCCTTCCCTCTTCACATGCATGACGCCTGACCCCAAAATAAAGAAGGGACATCTTGTACGCCAGTGGGTCATGACGCGCCATGCAGTGAATCGGGATCCCGAGGCAACACAGGCGAGATTCGGTACGTAAGAGTGCCAAAGAAGACGGGCGAGCGAACGAGCACTTTCCGGAGATGCGATAAGAATGCATGGGCACGAGTGTCAACGTCTGGCTAGAATGCCTGTAGAGATCCGCGAACACCCAAAATAACCAACGCGACGCATTCAGCCACTTTACACCCCGACGCCACGCCCTTTCGGTAGTTACTCTTATAGCCATTGGCAACAGAAAACGGTGTTTCTCAAGTGAAAACGTGGTCAAATGGCAGACTAAAGAGACTTAGGGTTAGACAACATTCACAATGAATGTCTGTGGCTTGGGCGGCAGGACACAGGCATAGAGAAAGTCAGCACGAAGAGAAAAGGGACCCGAAGCGTGAAAGGTCGAGAAAGACGAGAAAGCTGGGCAGGCTAGAGAGAAACTTGGGTTTGTAGATGGTGGCTGTTGGACAAGACGCGCTCAGGCGAAAAAACTGATTATACGGCCACGTGACCTGCCGTCGGCAATACCGAATTTGGATCAGAGATTCCCACAGGCCAATCATAACTAAGTTTGGCTCGAAAAGAAGAAAGATAGTCCTAACAAGCGGATCGAAAGAAATGAATGATTTTTTTGTACGAAGAAGATGATACAAAAGGATTTTTGGATAGTCTGCCCACATCTGTAGTACTGGGCCAACGTCCCAAACTGACATTGAAGAGACCCAGCGGTCCGCTCTTCTCCACATTGAATTCTGAGTTCATTCAATCTACGACGCAATGATCAGTACTGAATGACGCTAAGGCTCCAACGATCCACTTGCATTTTGAACGCCGGATTTAAATGGCACGGAAGAAAACGTCCCTGATCTGAACAGATAACACGGTTGAGCCTCGATTCCCCTCATCCTCCATCGTCCTCCAATGTCATGACACTGATACAACGTAAAAATCCATGAAACTGCATCTCATGGCTGTAGGATGATCTGTCAGCCCTCATGGGTCCAATCAAACGACGGAATAGGGATCATCCTTAGAGGAAAAATCCCATTCCGACGATCAAAAAGAGGAAACTGTCCTCTACCACTCTCTTTCCTTTCCCAAGCCATGCCCAGACCACAGTTCGCGATTGCGAGTCTCTCGCTGGGCTCGCACTTATACCACTCCCTGCCAACGAAGATCGAAGTCGCCTCTAGTCTCGGTTACGATGGCATCGAAATCTTCATGGTTGATTTCGAGGGCTTCGTAGCCGAAGTCATCGACCGCCAGCACCACCATCTCTTCTGCGAACCCTTCTCCCCGCGCTCCTTACCTACCCCCGACCTCGAGCGCGAGTGCGCTAAGGTCATCACCGCCTTGTGCGTTTCTCATAATCTCACCATACCCATCGTGCAGCCTCTACGGAATTTCGAGAACTTCAAAACTGAGTCAGACGTCCAAGCGGGGTTGGATAGCGCAGAGCGCTGGCTGAGATTGATGGAGTACTTCCAATGCGATCTCATGCTTGTCTGTTCCAACCATGTTCCTGGGCCTCATCCGATCACCGATACCTACACTGTGGAGATGTACCTCGATGCTCAGGCAGATGCCTTCCATCGCCTCGGTGAGCTTGCAACGACATATGGCGTCAGGATAGGCTACGAACCTTTATCCTGGGGAACTGTCGTAGATAACTGGGAGCTCGTCTGGGACGTTGTTCAACGAGTAAATCTTCCTAATGTCGGTATCATCCTCGATTCCTTTAACACCCTGTAAGATTCACCCTATCGTTACGATAAGCACCATCACTCATCTATCTTAATAGCGGCAACCAATACGCCGACCCAGCAACCGAATCATCGATTCGAGCAGAGCAGACGCTAGCCAAAATGATGGATAATCTCGAGAAGATGTCACGAACGATCCCCGGAGACAGGATATTCCTGTATCAGCTCGCTGACGCCGCCCGACCCTCGCAACCTATATTCGACGGCCCGGACGCACCTCGGAGGATGACTTGGTCTCGCGGGTCGCGATTGTTTCCCTGCGAGCCTTTGCCCGAGGACGTGGAACTCTCGATAGCAGATACGTCCAACCCCAATCTTCCTACCGGCTACCTCGGCTTCCTTCCAGTCGTCCAGATGACCAAACTGGTGCAAGAGACCGGATTCAACGGCTGGTGGAGCTTGGAGGTGTTCAACAAAAGTCTGTTGGAGCCGGATGAGGGCTGCCCATGGAGACATGGGCAAAGGGGAATTGTCGGTTTGAATAAGCTATGGCAGGTGCTCTCAGGAGAAGAAGCAGAGGAAGTCAGCCCCAGTGTGACGCCTCCCTTGACCGTCGACGGGGAAGAAAGTGAAAGCGACGAGAGTTTGGGCAGCTTCGACTCTGCTGTGGAAGGTGCGGTATCAGATCCCGTGGACCGGAAGGAGGCCGCCATGGATGCCAGTGCAGAGTAGCAGGAAACCGTAAGAAGGTGAATTCAAGACAAATTTTCATGGACATCACCTTTCTTTTTTTTTTTTGCTCACGAGATGACCTGACGAGAAAACGTCAATCTGTGTATAACAGTCATACTGAATGTTACCTGAGATATATAAGATACCTCTATGCTTTTCTTTTTTCAATACATGCTGGTCCTGCTGGGTTGAAACGTTTCTGTAATGTAGTATGAAGTAGATGCACTTCGCAGTATCAGATCATGTGAGGTTATATTTGAACCATTGCCCTTTTTATACATTAGCGCCTAATCCGCTCTCCTCCCGTTACATACTCCTGTTACCACATTACCTCCAGAGCTTGTGGAAATAATCGTATATGAGCTATGGCACTCTGAAATGCCCTCTGTCGACAGTCCTTCATGATGACTTGCCCTCGGATCAGCCGGACGTGGAAAGCTGTTTATGTCCCCATCGCCTCCCAGGATATTTACATCCTCAGTCCCGCATACATATACTACCTATCCGATATAGCCGGACGCCAGAAATCCATAATCTACCATGATCTCATCCCTCGACTTACCCACCTGCTATCAACCGGCCCTTGTGGATGGCTTCTAAACGACCCTACGGTACGTCGGTGGTCCAAGTCACCTCTCCCGTTTGATTTGTCTAACATGCAATCTTGTAGGATTGAGGTGCCTGGCCACTTCCCTCTATTGTTGGGAATATGAACGGTTGCAGCGGCCGTTACCTCATTTATACATGCAAGCTATCACTCCGGAGTATGGGTTATGAGAGAGTCGACTGTAGATGAATTTATCATATCACGTGTCCGTCCCTTCACTAGTAATACTAACCGATCTGTGCCACACCGTAGCTCGTGACCAGAAATAGAAATCGTCACCACCATGGCGAACCCCTTTCAGACTTACTGTCAACCATGGCTGGGAACGTCATTTCTCAGCTCCAAAAAGTCCCTCTCGCCGAACCTCAACCACACATATTCTCCTCATGGAGCAGCCCCGCCGTACCTTACAGTGGATTTGCTTCCCAGGACTTCCTATTAGGCGCAGGCATGGTCATATTACAGCCATCCTCGAACAGAGTTGTCGTCGTGTACGATTCTCGCACCAAGGAGTACTTTCTACCACGAGGGCGGAAAGACTTGGGCGAGTCTTTGGAACAGACCGCGCTTCGAGAGGCGTACGAGGAGGTCTGTGGCAAATCCTTTCTTCTCTTTCTTCTTCGTTCATGTATTCGTCCAGTCAGGATATAAAGCCGAACATATGCGCCTTTTCAAACCGACTCACCAACCACTATCACCACAAGACCCGAGCGCTTCTTCGAACGGACCTAGACTGAATAGCGAGCCTTTGTACATCACCGTGGATTCGTGGGCACCGAAGTCACGTAACGGACGTGTCATTGATTCCGGTGGCGAATACTTTGTCTTTTGGTATCTAGGATATATCGGTGCGGATGCAGTGAGTAGCTACACAACACCCAGTTTCTGCGGCATCTATTCAATTCGCCAAATTCAGGTTCATGTCCCTGGAACGGGGATGCCTGACGAAAAGACCTTTTCCGCTGCATTATACACAATCAAAGATGCAAAGGGGCTGCTGTTCAAAAATGAGAGAAAGGTTTTAGATTATGCTTGGGCGGTCTACGCTGAACACCACAGGTATCTGGATACACTGAAGCTTATAGGTGAGTAGTAGTTATCCATCCTAAGGATGTGTTTTAACTTTCTTGGTACAGAAAAGTCGAAGAAAGACGAGAAGTCTGGCTCAAAACTAACGCCCAGTAAGTAGATTAAATGAAAATGGCTTCTGTACTCCATGACCAATCCCCCTGAGCTGCGAGTCCTGCCTTCTTGCGATTATAGATTTTGGAGTGTTCACCGTGTACCTCTAAATGTCAAGGTCGATTGAAAAACATGTGATCCTGAGCCTAGGCGAGCAGACGTCCCTACTAGGTAGTATGGGCCTGCTCTTTAGCCGAACTAGCCAAGGGTTACCCTGGTACCTTTCTATTCCAATCACTCTTTTTGAGCAGTCTGACCGTCGGGGAGTCGGACCGCAAATGCCATTGTTCTTTCACCGTATCTCTTTCGGGACACCATTGTCTGTTTGCCACTCCTTTGCTTGAAAGGTCATCTCTAGGTTCTCTCCGACCGCATCCTCTGCCTTCTCGTGAGTGATTTTAATGTATACGTCGTTATGTTCTATCAACTGGTTACAGCATAGCATCCATGAGTCTGTCAGTGTTCCGTGATTTCCTATACTTTGGCGAGCGACAACGCTTTTCGTGTCAAGATCTGTACAATCGCATCATAACCTCCCCAAATATCCAACATGCCCTTCATATTCCTTCTTACTCACACATTCCTCACGCCAATGAGCAACATAATGAAATCTACATCGAGGATCACAACTCGATGACCCTCCGGTCCGACCCATATTTTCCTCTACTCTTAAGCCGCCTCAAAGATGAGCGTGTTCCCATAAATGCTATGGATATTCAGGGCTTAAATTGGTTCAATTTCCCGAATCCCTCAGCGTTCCGCTCAGCCCTTATATCCTTTCCCCACATTTGCGTGCTGTGTCTGGGATCAATCACGTGCTCCAGAAACGACATGAGATGTCTCGTAGCCTCGCTCCCCAAGCTCATTCGCCTCAATTTGAAGGGCTGCAAGTTACAGGAGTGGGATGGCACGGTGGCTGCGACCATCCCTCGAGGACCCACGTTAGAATCCTTCTCCATTGAGGTCGTCGACGGCGACTATGACGCGTGGGACCTTTTTACCAGTCCAGAGTCACCCGCCTCCTTGAAGGCATTGAAAAGGATCATGATCGAAGGAGACGGAGCCAGAGTCGTAAACGACAGAACCATCGTCGATCGAATCCAAGCATTGCTGGATCTTCCGGAATTTACCCTCGAGGATTTTGACATTGCATATATTAATTTAGGTAAGGTCATCGCCATGGAAGCCTTCAATATGCTTACACTCGTTTCAAGATGAAGGGCTCCAACCTCTCCATATCGAGGACGTGCAGGAGATCAGCATCACCATAACCCTGAGCGACGATTTCGACCAGATGAATCGCTGCGTCCAGTGGTGGACGACAACGTTTCTTGCCCTCCCGTCCCAGAATATGCTTAGTTTCATCACCGTTGAGATCACGGTAGACCAGCACAGGGTGCAGGGTGGTTCGATCCCGCCATGTGATACGCATTTCTGGAAGGCCCTCGACAAGGCCTTGTGTCGCCCGGAGATAAATCTAGATGGTTTGCATTTCTGGGTACATGCGAAGCCGTCTCCCAATTATATTCCTACGTATGACTATAGGGGAGTTATGCACTGGCTTTACAGGTATTGCCTTCCAAGGTGCGCAGCCAAGTACGAATCTAATTTCGAGTTGCATGATGAATATGACGAACTCGTCGATTTACTTCATATCTAGTATTTGACACATTCGATACAATTTGTTTCCCTATAGATATGGAGGAAACTCGTGTCCTGTAGAAGTTTATCTCTTTCCTGAAGCCTGAGGCCTGATCCGAGCTCGTAAGCTGGTCTAGTAAACCTCAGTTGGATGAAATCTCAGACAAGTCTTGGTGATATCTTCCATCACGCCTGTCATCCCGTAGAGCTTGCATGTCCCTACGGAGGATCTTATGCTCCTAACGTTCAAAGTCCAATGTAGATGGTGAATAGGTGCTCCGACAAAGAAAACCATCGGGCTTGGGGTTATCAATATCATTTAAAACCGGGAATATCGCCGACATCATATACTCAGTACTGCGGGAAAAGTAGTATTCCCACTACTGCTCTCCGCAGGTCTGCCGCTGGCTGTACTTGCGGACATCAGAAACTCTGCAACGGGCCGTTTTACACTATGGTCTTTCAAAAATCATTTTAGAAGACACCGCTAGGTCTTGTGAAACTTTCCAGACCGACCGACAAGCACCCCAAATTTCAAATTCTGATACTCTACGAAACCCTTTTCGCTTACTCTCTGATGAACACGCAGCGTATGTTTGAACATCGAAACTTTTGGCGATAGCTGGGACGTGGTCGTGGGTGACCTGGCGAAAGGGTCTTCTGAAACCGCCATGTTCAAATTCAGTCCAGAAGTTGTGGCGCGAGTCCTGGACTTTGGACTTATTCACTCTTCTTCCACAGAAGGCAAGGCTTGTCTGGCACAAGAAATATCCACTTGCAACGACAATGGCGAGTTTCTTGCGGGCTTGTTGTACTTGTATGTTATGGCGTCCTCGCCGTACGCCGTCCAAGAATGACGTTCACTGCAACTAGTTAAAAATCCGAAGGGTGCAACACCGACGCCTATGTCAGTCCATAGTCCCCGACCATCATTCTACGCAACGGCAGAGAACATCGCAGCTCTTTTGTCACATCCCACTTCCAGTTCAAGTAACGCTAAAAAGTTGGTAAGCAAAAAATTTCCAAAGTGTTGTTCTGAAGCTCCTCAGGCTTTGATGCGAGACAATTATCGGTATATACTGCCAAGGAATGTGGACAAAGACAGCGCTATCAACGGCCTGACAGTGATCAATATGGATGTGGGGGAGAGAATGAGAGGTACAGGGCCGGGTCACATATTCAATGAATTGATGACGGACCATATAGTCGGACTGTCAGATGCCGCGCAGAGAAAAGTATGTCTATCATTCACCCCCTTACATTTGTCTATGCTTCCATTTAACCTCAAATTGCTTGTCAGCTGGAATGGGCGTTTTCTGCTGCTGCCATTGTTCAACGATTTGCACAAATTTCGGTGGTCCAAGAGCTCAATCGAAATAATATTCACAGAGCAGAGAATACGTTCACGACAACGCGTGACTTCCACGGTCTGTTTGATGAACTCAGCGTCTCTCTTCATCCAATTGGGCAAGTAAGTAGTTATTTTTCTTCCTCTTCCTTCTGAATACAAGATCGTTATAGGATGATAGTCATACGTATGAAATCCGTACTTATCCTCTAAGACGAAATGCTGCGTATGGACTTCCGGACCAAGTGACACTCAGGATGCGACCGGCGGGCAAATTCCTCTTCCCAGCCGTTGCTATTTTCAACTCCATAATGCTTGTGCCAACATTTCCCATCTCTCAGGGGCAGGGGAGGTCGTGGGACAGCTATTCCACGATGTAGAAGACATAAAGGTCTTAGCAGAGGATGGAGGATCTCAAGACCTTTTGTCATTGGCACTTTCGTCACGCCTGCAGGCACAATGTGTATACGGATTGGAACATAATTGCAGAGGAGTATTTGAAAACTGTTTTGTCTAGATTCCATGCGAATTCCACTTTCGATAAAACTTCAAGACATGCCTTCCAACAGACACGGTCTGCTCCCAGTGACAACGTATTTTGGTCGACGTTGAAGATACCCTGGACGATGTCTTGAATATGTACCATGTACCATTTGCATACTCTTGGGAGTATGCGCAAGCCTTAATCTCGTTCCGCAAGAAAGATGTCCCAACAGTTTCAGGGATGACGAAATCATTTAATCTTGAATGCTCCGCCTTGGGGGAAGACTAAAGCAAAATGCCTCGTGCGAGAGTCAAACGTTCAAACGAACCGACTTGACTGTATATATCAATGACTAGATCCTTCAGGCACCATCGCATTCCCATTTGATCGCGTTCAAAATGATGATAAATAACCGTCTAGTCGAGTAGGTCCTTACGTGTAGTCACGTCTAGTATCAATGAACTGTAGTTAGATGATACATGGGCAAAGAATGGTGTCAATCGTATCACTGATAAATGTCCTGGCACCGTTTCAAGCATTCACTAGTACTAGTCATCCTTTGAGATCAACCAATACTAATAATGATCGTGATGATGCCAGGATCCTGATATGCCTCGCTAATTGGCATGAGAATTGATTTCAAGTTAGGCATCGTCGGGCGACTATCCAGGCCATCCATCGAAATTCTGCTTAGTCGTCCCCGTGGATTTCATGAAGCCACGGCATTTTATTCGGCATTCGGGTATTCATCTACCGGTTGCGTCCGGCGAATATAATGTAAGGCGCTGAAACGCTTATCGTCAATCCTGTCGTTTCTCGTCATGGTCTCTCCGATTGTCGACCGACTCTTGAGCTTGGCTATGCCTTTGAAGTACTTCCTGGCCATTCTCCTTCTTATCAACATAAGGTCCTTTCCTCTGGCATGGCACTGTACGTTCTCGAATACGACGCGTACAGGTTGAAGGGCTAAGCAATCTTCCAGTACGTGTTTTGGCGCCCTATTACAACCTTCGTATGCGGCATAGGCTACATCGTTTGAGCATCGTTCACAAGAACAAGTCCGGAAAGAAAATAGCGTCGCGGGCGTGGTGGGACTCGATTTCTCCAATTGGGAAAAATCCGTTTGCAATGACCATGAATTACTACAACTGGGCCAGTGAGTTTTTGCGCCCATTTCACTATCGTATTAGGCTTACACCTTGTAAGGTCCTGACGAGAGCGACTTTAATCTCCATCTCAGTAATTCATGCTATGCCAAGGTCAACGCTAACTCATACTGTTAAGCTTATCTCGAACGAGGCGTGCTTACCTGCATGCAGACACTAGACTCGGTCCGCTTCAGATGGGCATGCAAGTATGCGCCTCAACTCTTCCGTGAAGGTGTGGATGGGTACATTCCTCTGGCTGGTATATTCTCTACACTGTTTCCCTCACCACCACATCTAACCGAGTTCATCGCAGCCACACATTTCTTGTATATCAGAGAGATTCCCATGTTGGCATCGTACGAAGTTCGTCTCACCGTCGGGTCCTGGGGTGATAAATGGGTGCGTCTCCAGTCAGCCTGTCAATCGTCGTTCTGACACGTCCATCAGATGTACGCAATCGGTAAATTTGTCACCAAGCCAAAGAAGGGTCGGAAGACAGGAAAGAAAGTCGCTCCTTCGCCTGCTTCCAGTGTCTTCAATGGCCCAATTCGTACACCAGCGGACGACATTACTGCACCTACACCCCTCGAAGCCTCAACGCCCCTTCTCAGCACCGCCGACCATCCCGCCGACCTCCGAAAGCTCGCAGCTAAACTTGCTACTACTCACGAAGAACCCGACAGTGCAATCGTCCATTGCATATCTATCTCTCAGTTCTGTTTCAAGATTGGTCGTATCACCATCCCACCGGCTCTGGTCCTTGCCATTAATGGATTCTCCATAGGGGATTATTCTGTGGAGAATCCTCCGCCATCGTATGTGGCTGCGAAACATTTGCTAGAGCACGCTGACCCTAAAGCTATGAAAAAATTCTTGACCGGGGGATGGCGACATGTTCCGGAGGAAGAGCGCTGGTGGGAAGTGGCGCTGGGAGGAGATATTGAGAAGATGCGCGTCGAACGTTTGACCGCAATGGAGGAGATCAGGCTGGGTATGGATGCCCCGAAGGCATATTAATGCTGCGTATTTTTCGGTTCTTTCTTACTTTACCTCGTGCGCATAATGATTTTGATACCTTTAATACCTAGACTTTAGAAATTACGAGACGAAAAGCTTTTCCAGTGCGATTCACCTATTCCATAAAGCTGTAAATCCGTCGTAGAGTACTTAGTTAGCGAAGGAAAGTAGATAAGGGACTGGCCCTCCCAAGATTGGGGAATATCAGCCTATTCAAGTTGGTCTTGCCCTCAGCAAGTTGAACGACGTCGATGCCGGAAATCGAAGTGTGCTGTGGAACACTGGAAGTGGGTTGTGCTCGTCACAGGGATGTCAAACTTCGTTCATTCTCAGGTCAGTAAAGAATTGTGTATTGACGTCTTGACAGCGATCTTTGACTGACCTCTCGTGGTAGGCAGCTGCAGGGTTGTACTCAGACATTCACCTTCCGAAGTCTTAACCACCGAAGTAAAATTAAAGGGACGTAGTACATAAGTTAATCCGTCGAAGGGATATCTGTGTTACAGGTCGACGGTGTTAGAGACGGTGAGAACTTCCTGCGGTGGTTAAAGACAGTCAGCACAGACGATCGATATGACATGACAAAACACACCCGGAACGAACGGTAAAGAGAAGACAAGCTCGAGTCTTCGTTGAGATCGCCAGCACGAGAAGAATCCGTCGAATCCGTCGCTGATGATCCATTGCCGGAGGATGGGGAAAGGAGCGGAGGACAATTGTCGTTAACTGATGTCTCGGTGGTGAATATGGATGCAAGGACAGAAGCAGCCTATCTACCCAGGGAGTCGAAAAAGCCCAGATTTTCAGCTGATTGAAAATAAGTCAATGGATAAGAACAACTGCGATGACATGGGACTGACTGTGACGAGAGGGTAAATGATCTGGAGCAATCGGATGTATCAGTTGATACATCTCCCGGCGAAAAGATGCCCAGATGTCTGGAATGGCGTCAAGTGAAGTACGGCTTGCTCCTGAAAACACTTACAACACCGCTTATCTGCTGCTTGTTGCATATATATCCAGACGAATAATTCCAATTCAGTATCCTGAGACTCGTGGCTACGCAGTTCGACGCCACCACGTTTTCCGGTAGAGAATATTACTTTATACCACTTGGGTGAAAACGACGGTGCACGCATATCTGGAGGTGGGGGGCTTAGCGCGCGGTCGCCTTTGGAGAGTTGAACAATGTGGTTTTCGCACTCGATCCGGAACTCGAACGCCAAGTTGACATTTGCTATTGCAAGCTAAAGAAGGGAGGGCCGTTCAGAGCGGTCTACTCTATTGGGATATCGGGAACCTCTGCATCAAGACTAGGTATGACATCGTCGAAGAGTGTGGAGAGTGAAGCAGATAGACCAGGAGACTGTACAGTGTAGACTTGTGTAGCATCGTAGGGTATCACTTGATGTTCAGCGAAGAATGGCCCGTACTCGAAATCAGAGGGCCAATGAAATGTAAGATAGTTGGAGTGGCTGTGTAGAGAGGAGGGCTTGAGATAAATCCGGACGTCCGCCATGACGAGGACGGGTCAGGGACGGATAGGATAGCTCCGACAAATAAGCATTACAGCGCTTCCGGAAAATATTGAGAATCGCCGTCGTCATCTTTGCCGCACCAAATAGGCTTGAACATTGACCCCTGACTTGCCTGAACCTCCATGGCATGAAATCGAGCTTATGCTGATTTCTGAATATGCGATACCGCAAAACAGACCAATTTCGACGTTTCATTATGTGTCTTCAAGACTTCGCATATGTATCGCTCGATAAAAAAAAAGGCACTACAACAGTACAGAAAGTATCTTCAACGACCAATGAGCATAACAGTACGTACTGTCCGTGTTATCTGACTTGGGTAAAAGATCGAGCCTACGTATAAACGCTACTGTGTCGGGATTGCTCGAATTTTACAGCGTGTCCAGTATGTCCGTTGAAGATTCACCATCCCCAAATCGGCTTGGTGAATGAACGAACAATTCCCACAGTTCACCGAGCAAGTGGGAAGCTCTCTGTGACAAGGGTGGATGTGATTTTTCCAAGAGTCGAACTGGAATCTGGGTGTCCAACAAGGCGCACACAAAACTTATTTCTGTTCCATTCGGGTGGGCAGTTGACTTGGTGCTGTTGCATGAAGAGATCGACAGTGGGGAACATTGAGGTAGCACAGATGGCCAAGGGTCCTTCAAATAACAATAAAAACAAGCATGAAGGAAACCTGGGCAGCTAGAAGATCGAGAGAGACGTCTGTGATCCGTTCAGTAGAAGGGTCAGGATCAACAATTCCATTCGTCCCGGGTTCCGACAGCTGCACTGCCACATCACGACAGATTATCACCTCACGTTTGTTATCAAGCCCACTTATTTAATGGCAATCGGTTAGTAATAGTTGAACCATAACGCGTATTGCGACCCTCATCTTATCCTTGCTTCATAATTGTGACCGTTGCACTGTTCTTTGTTTGCTGGTACTCCAGTGGTATCTTTATTATTTTAATTCCATGCACATATTGTCGTCTAAAACATCACCTCCTTGAAACGTATCGATGGGCCCGTATACATATTACGACATACACGCCGTATATAGCTCCTCCCCGCTTCCGACCGTCTCCTCAATATCTACCACAGCGAGCGACTTTAGCTCATCTACTGAATACCACAAGGAAACAACTCACAGTCAATCAAAGTTTCCGCTGCAATCATATTCAGTGTCCCCATAGGCGTGGAGGTCTCCATCGGCTGGCCACCCCACAAGACGCGGAGGAAGTACGCACCATCCGCATCACTGTATAGCTCAAAGACGATTTCTGATCCCCTGTTCCAAGCACATCAGGGAGGCCGCCCATTACAAGAGGGAAGGAAATACGTACATCCCAGGCCAAACCATCTCTGATACCTGAAGGAAACCGAGAAGAGCGGACATGGAACCGTCATGTGCAACCTGCAGCAGTTGTCAATTAACAGTAACACAAAGAGAGCAACGAAAACTGACATTGTGGAAATATTTGGTCTACTCAGAAACGATTCGTTAGAATACATGAATCCATACAAGAAAAGCTCGATAATCTTACCCCATTCGATATACTCATGGCGGTCTCGAGATGATCCTTGAATTCGAGCAACCACGCGCCGTAGGTGAGCGTACTGTATTTCGTGGAATTCAGCGAGTCGCGGTACATGTACGAGTACTCCCAGTTGCCGAGGCGGTAGACTTCGTTGGCCTATGGATGGTGAATACTAAGAACTGGGTCTCCCCAAGGGAACATAAATAACCAACCTCGTCTTGTGTAACACATATATCTGTCTCGTTCAGGCTGCACGGCAACGACTTTGCGTGACACTGCTTCGCACTCAAGTTATCGTAGTAGCTAAACTCGAATGTCAGGATCTTTTCGACAACCCCAAGATTCCACTCACTGATCGAAACTGACATGCCAACTCGCAGTGTCATTGGACGCAATTCCCGATACGGAATCTAGTTTATCGTACAGTGATTGCGCTGCAGCCAAATGGCCTTTCCAGACACCCCCGTCACCAGCACCTTCGTCGCCTGTACCCGGCTTGATGGCATTGGTGCAAGAAAGGCTGGGTTCGAGGGAATCGATTCCGCTCCTTTCGATCAGGACTTCAGCGTCAGTCGTGTCCGGGAAGAGACCTTTTACGAGACCTCCAGCGACCTGAGAAGTGATGACGTTATTAGTTACGCCTAGACAAAATTGTTTTGTCAGATCAAGGAATGCGGATGCCAGTAATATAAAAAGGGACACACGAATTTGAGCTGGAGATGTGCAAAGTTCGGAAGTGAGCCCAAGTCGGGACGCGTAGACTTCTCTCAAATCCTGAGGTCCATGTCAAGGAAAGGCCAAGTTCGAGAATGGATAAACATACGGCACCATGGATATAACTATCGAAGAGACCTTCCGTCGTAATCTGAGGGAATTGACAGCTGTGTTTTATAGTGGTGGTGAGGAAAGTTCACCAAAAAAGATTAGATGCTCACGTAGACCCTACGAATCCAGGACCAACACTATCTGTCCACGGGTTTGTAGGATTAGAAGATGCTTGCCACTGAAAATCGACAAATTAGTAGTCGAACCACTGCACTCATCAAAAAAAGCTACCTGAATCTCAGAAACGGCTGGTCCGGTGGTGCTGTTACAGAAATTATATAGCGGTTCGACCATGCCATGGACCCCGAATCGCTCACCTTTGAGCGTAATAGGCGGGACCCGAACCATTACAACTCCACGCTACGTCCTCTTTGAAGAACGTGTTGGACGCATACGGTGTGCGCTTGTGGTGCCTTTGAATGACCTCTACGTATTCGAGGGTGTAATTCGAGGACGGAGTTCTACGTTATCATGTCAGGATACATGCGAAAAAGGACGAATATCTGGCTTGGACGTACACGTATTCGTTAACGCGAACGTGAGGCATATTACACCAGTTGTACGTGCCATATTCCGAGTCCGGCGTCGTAGAGCTGTTGAATATTCCCGGCGCATCCGTCGTCCCATTCACTACATACGTGAGGTTGTTGATGTTCGTCGAGCGGGGGGCATAGTGGGTAACATTCACGGCATAAACCAAAGGAGCAAGAAGAACCAAGGAAAACATGCTGGACGTGGGACCGCAGAAAGGACCGGCGAGAAAACAACCATAGAACCGCGTCTCGTTTAAAGGCTCAGACGAAGTCGTTACACGTGCGGTCTCAGCGAAACGTGTGTACGGTGTTCGGAAGGGGGACCTTGGGCAGGTGACATCACGTTCCTTTGCAGCCAGAAAAAAAACATTTTGCCTGGATGAAGCGCAGCTAGCATGCTTATACATCGACAAATGGGGGTACACGTTCTCAGTACTACTCCTTAACTTGAAGGCACGGATTCATATAACGGAAAAGATATTGAACCTTCATTATTATGCAGCTGCTGGCCGACCGGACTTAGATCTATGAAGGACAGAAAGCAAATGCATAGCTGGTGATATCATAGTAACATGGCTACACAACTCTCCACGAAAACCGACGTGTTCCGTTTAAGCAATCAATGTCGATGCGGTCGCCGAGTCATACTTGAAGGTGGGAGGAATCTGCTGCTTCGTCTTGTAGTAACGAGCAAGACGGTGAATACGCGACTCGATGAGAATGAGACGGAACTTGGAGTCCTTGTCTTTCCTGGGATAGCGGACAAGCCAGATTCAGTAGTTTGATCACCAAGGAAAGGCGAACACTTGCCTGTTGATCTCAAGGTGCTTGCGGACGGCGACCGCCTTTTTGATGAGGTGCCACAGGTCCTCAGGGATGGATGGGCCCAATCCTATCCCCAAACAAAAGGCAATAAAAATAATGCATCGACGTTCAAGTCAACACAAAGTGATGGGGGGAAAGACACAGAAAGGCTCAGCATTACAAGTATGAGCAAAAGGCAGAGGACGCACCGTTGGACTTGAGGATCCTCAAAATCTTGTTACCCGTGACGAACCTTACTTGGGGGATACCGTGCGAATCACGGAGGACAACACCAATCTGCGAGGGGGTAAGACCCTTCCTTGCCAGCTTGACGATGTGGTCAACGACGTCGTCGGGAGTCGTTTTGAGCCATGATGGGGGGGCACGACGGTAGGGAAGAGCAGAGGAGGCTGTGGACAAGGATGAGCAAGGAAAATACTGATGGCAAGGGAAATAGACACGCACAGATACCCTTTCCGGGAGCATGCATACGACCCATGGCTGGATAGTTTTTTTCTTGAAGACGACGACGAAAAGATTTTTGCTTGAGGCGACACAAATCTCAAGGCAGACCGGCAGCGATACAATCCTGGCCATCGGCAATTCCCGATAACTGTACAGTCAGCCACCAGAATCGTGTAGCTGCAGCAATGGAACCAAACAAATTCCCTCCATTTTTGCTCCTCATCGTTTCATTCGTCGTCCACGCAAAGGCTCAAGGCAAGTAGGGCAAGATGAAGCTTAACATCTCCAGTGCGTATATCCTACCTATGCCTGTCGTCATCCCATTAAATTTCATCCCCAGACCCCGCCACTGGCGCCCAAAAACTCATCGACATCGATGATGACCGCCGCGTCCGCGATTTCATGGACAAAAAAATCTCGCAAGAAGTACCTGGCGACAATGTTTCTGATGAGCTCAAGGGATTTGTCTTCCGGATCACTGGAGGAAATGACAAGCAGGGTTTCCCGATGAAGCAGGGTGTGCTCCTCCCCCACCGTGTCCGTCTGTTGTTGGCCGACGGCCACTCGTGCTATCGCACTCGCCGGACGGGTGAGAGGAAGCGGAAATCTGTTCGTGGATGCATAGTGGGCCCGGATATCGCTGTGTTGAGTTTGGTTATCGTGAAGCAGGGAGAAGCCGGTGTGTACACTTTTCCCTTGATCATTCTACTTGTCCTGACGCAAATTCAGAAATCCCTGGTCTCACTGACACCGTGCTTCCTAAGCGCCTTGGTCCCAAGCGGGCAACGAACATCCGCAAGATGTTCAACTTGTCCAAGGAGGATGATGTCCGCAAGTATGTTATCCGTCGGGAGGTTAAGAGTACGAAGAAGGAGAATGCGAAGCCTTACACCAAGGCTCCCAAGATCCAGCGCCTCGTTACTCCCCTCCGTCTCCAGCGCCGGCGTCACCTCCGCTCCGTCAAGCGCAGAAAATTGGAGCACCAGAAGGAGCAGAAGTCTGAGTATGAGTGAGTGATCCATTTCTACTTCAACTCCTTCTGTTGATTGACACATGAACTTTTCAGTGCTCTCATTGCCAAGCGCGTAGCTGAAAAGAAGGCCAAGGTAGCTGCGATTAAAGCATCACACCACAAGTCCGTTTTTTTGTTACCTCATTTGTTTCCATGCACTTACGCGTAACGTAGGGCAAGCACTGCTTAAACATTGTTGGCCGTTCTTGGGGCACCATCAGGGCTCGGTGTTGGGATCCAAGGTGTATCTATGCTATGCTGTTCTTCGTGCGCACCTTATGGTTAATGATTGCAATCATCATCGTCACGCCTGAGTTGTCTTTGCAGTGTTCGCAAATGCAGGTCGCTTTTTACCCTATATTGGCCGAACTTCGTAGAGTGAGAGGGGCTGACTTTCAACCGCTGCTGCGTACCAGCATTAAGGGAGTCTGCCACGCGCTTAGCCCATGTTCACGGCGTAAGAGAGCAGAGATGTGTCTCTTTAGTTGACACAGCGGAAAGGAACGAACGCCGGTCTTTGAATGGATCGGAAGATGAATCACAATAACCTACAATAACTGATACTTGCTGTCGGAATTCGTGGTCGAATGTAAGGTACATCACCAACAGCCAAATTATAAATATAGCATTTCCAAATTATGTAAGTTTAGATGGGGGCTGCCAGAATCTGTTTGTGAGTCAGGATAGTGAAGAGTTCCTCTAACTTCCACCCTTCGCTTCCCAAAAGATCAATGAAGGACCCAAGCGTACGTTCTTCGCCTCCTTGGCACGTGTACATCTGAAAGGTTGGGTGTAAGAGGACTGTCCACCAAGGTTGAAGGCTGTGAGATAATCCTCACCTGGAGATCCCCGATAACGGTAATCGAATTGGCGTTTCCGAAGTTGGCCAGCAGAGGGGAAAGGGGCGGGAAGCTGTCCCGCCCCTTTGATGCTACTGGTCAGAGACTGCGTTGTTTCATTAGGACACGCATATGGAACAATCTGGCATTTTCTTCAAATGGAGGCGGCAGCGTCTGATTCTAGATATACGCCACAAAGTCCCGAGGCGGTGTGTACCTCGTAGTCGCGGATCCATTTACATAAACGAATCGCCAGGGCGATATGGGACCAGCGGCGCCGTATGTACTCAGCTCTCTGTTGGCATATCGGCGAAGCGCACGCGCCCTTCCAAGGACGGGAGGGTGTGTTTTACGAGACTTTTATTTGGCAGCCTCACTTCCTTCCGGATTCAACAATAAGTTGTAATCTTTTCATATTCTCGTTATTCACGTCCTCCTCTAAATTCCAGTGCCTTTTCGACTCTTATATGCTGGCTCCTCCTGCTCAGGCGGTTCCTCTAGGGATGCAGCGTAACTTCTTCGGAGCAGCAACAAGTTACACTCTTCTCAATGAGCCATGCACTGTTTACATAAACGACGGACAGCTCATAATAAGACTCGTTACAGTATTAACAACTCTCTGATGGCGTACCGGGGTGGCGTCTACATTACTTTCTCGACTCCCAACGAGAGAGATCGTAACATACGCCCTCCTGGCGGTCAAGAGGGCGCGTATGTTGTTGTTTTTTTTTCCCTTTTGTTAAATGCTTCAACCCATATGCCACTGTAGGGCTCAAAGTTGACTGCTTTTGGTTTCATGTCCGGCTACTAAGTCGTGAATATATGGTAGCATTATACACGTTGGTCAAAGCTCGAATCATCAACAATACGTACTGTACTCTAATCCAGTCTAGCAGAAGGAGATATCATTCCACTTGGGCCCATACGCAGCGAGAGGAATATCTGAGTCCCGCCAAGTTCCAAATTGAAATAGCACGATTGGCCTAAAGAACATACGCGACCCCATTGGCCGCTCTACAGTTCATCATGCCGCACCACCTCCTCGGCATCCACATGCGCGCGCAAGAAAATCGCATGACTGCCACCTTGCATCTCCGTCCCAGTGTACGCCGCCACTTCGCGTATTCCACCTGTATTCCAGCCATCCCACTCAAGTATTCGTACACTCGCACAGCGTTCAGACGTCTGTGTGCATGGGTCGTCGTCTGTTAAGACTATCCATACGGACTCGGCCGGGATAGAGAGAGATTCCTGATTCACAGTGGTGGACGACTCAAAAGCCTTTGAGAGCAACTCGATGGCGTGGGCTTTCCCTCCTGAGGTAGGGGTCTCGTAGTACTCAACCTGGCCACTAGGCAGACCAGATGAGGAGAGAGAAAAAACAGCGATGTATCCCGGGTCGAGGTGCGTTGCTCCACGAGTGGTCGTGAAAATTTGGTCAGCTGAAGGCGCGAGTAGCAGCGTGTCGCCCCTGTAGGAGTGGGCTGAACCGGAAGCGTAGATGGGCTTCGAAGAGACGAGCTTGAGAGATGGCGTAGGTGTTGTATTAAAAGTATATATGTCCAGTTTGTTGGCTGCGCGCATCTCTCAAGCATTCCGATTTTCGAAAATGTTAGGAAAAACATACTATGTTCTGTCACGCAGTAGACAACCTCTCCGTTTGGATGTACTTTAACGTGCCTTGGACCGTCTCCTGCATGACCTTTGGCTTTCGCTACGCGTTCGAGCGTCCCATTGGTACCTCTCTTGAAGACATGGATCTCTTCCGTCCCGAGGACCGGCACGAAACCATAGCTTCCGTCGCCTGTGAACTCTATCGCATGAGAACCGTATCTCAGCGCTTTCCTTGTCTTATCAGCTTCGTCCAGCTTTCCGGAATCGACAAATAGAATCTCTTGTATTTTCCGTTTCCACGCTCCGGTTGCTGGGTCAAGTATGTGAACCTCTCCTGTGGGCCCACCCACGGAGTACGCGTGAGAGTCAAGGATTGTGATATAGGATGACGTTGCCGTTATGGGAGTGCTTCCGATGTGCGCTAGCGAAGGAAGTGTCCACGCGTGCAGGGCCGGTGGAGATGCCCATGTCGTCGCGTACACAGCGTGAGGCGTCTGTGCTATGTACTGGTGTGGGCCGACAGCGGGTACGGTATGGAGAAGGCGGAGCGAGTGGTTGAGCGGCGAGAAGGCAAGGAGGAAGAGGGAGAACGAGGTGAAGGACCCGGAAAGAATGTGGATGTCCATGATGTGGCGCAGGAGTTTGTGGGGAGCCTATTATGTATAAACGCGGAAAATAAATATACATCAAATATAGAAGCGGAGAAACTACCCTCCGCCTATAAAACCCATTCAGTCACGATGCGATATTCTTCCCCACCGTGATGTTCCTCCTCCCCCCCTCCTCCCTCCTCCTTGTCTTTTCATTGATCCCAGCTGCCCTCGCCCACTCAAATCCTAAAACTGATGCAGAAATTGAGGTCCAGCGATCGCTGCAACAGGCAGCTTACCACTGCGCACCAGCAGTAGCTCAGTTCACCGCTCAGCGCAAACGAGCTTGGGCTCAGAAGGTCCTCGCTGGTAATCCATCTCTACCTGCCTACCAGGATTTATTCACTTCATACAATGATGCTACCGATGGAGAGAAAGCCGTTCCAGGCGAGGAGGGGCAGGAGCTCATGAGCTGCACACCGGTAACCGAAGAGGCCAAAATGGAGAACAACTCTTGCGTGCTGAGTCCGTCGAACCTATTACGTATCTTTCGCTTTTGCCTTAACACTATACCCGTAGCCCCCATCGTAACGCAAGGTCCTTACTATCACCTTGCTGGTCACCCCATACGCCAAAACATTGCCGAGTACCAAGCCGGCCTCCTTCTTCTCCTTGATATCGGCGTCATTGATGTAGAGACATGCCAACCACTTCCTAATGTTCTTGTCGACATATGGCAAGCAAATGCTACTGGTCACTACGCCGGACACCCCACACCGAAACCAGAGCTCGCCAACGAGAAACCTCAGGTTGGCGGGAAACGAACTGGTCTCCTCACTGCTTTTCCCAGGACGAATGATCATGAGACATTCCTACGAGGCGCTTGGCCCACCAACGAGAATGGTGTTGCACAATTCACGAGTATGTTTCCTCCTCCTCCTTCATTCAGTTTCCCTCTAACGACGTCTTTCTGTAGCTATCTTTCCGGGTTACTACACAGGTACGCAAAATAATTCTCGCGAGACATCGCATCGCACCATTAATTGTTCTGTACAGGTCGCGCGACACACATCCACACCAAAGTCTTCCAGTCATGGACGACCCTCCCGAACGGCACGTTCGAGGCAGGCAAGCTCTCCCATGTCGGGCAGTTCTTCTTCGACGACGAAGTGAATCTTC
This sequence comes from Guyanagaster necrorhizus, assembly GCF_019112545.1. NCBI lineage: Eukaryota > Fungi > Basidiomycota > Agaricomycetes > Agaricales > Physalacriaceae > Guyanagaster > Guyanagaster necrorhizus. Next base: position 44,949 of record NW_025064924.1, read on the forward strand.
AAGTCGACAAGGTAGATATCCTACCCACGCATTCCCATCCCATCTCACCCCAGCTTCTCCCAGATGCATCCATATACCGGAAACCCTATCAAAGACACTATCGGCCGCACGCGGAACTGGCGCGACTCGCTGAACATCTTTGAAGACTCGCAAGGTCCGGAGGGGAAATACGATCCCGTGTTCAAGTAAGCGTTATCCTTGTGGATCACCTGCTCTGGGTGTGCGATCCCGTCGCGCAGGCTTCTTTTCCATTACTAACGACGCGTGTCTTTTTTTAGATTGCATTTATTGGGTGGGGTTATCACTCAGGGTCTTGCAGGGTTCATCACGATGGGCATCAACTCGAGCGTTGAGCTCGATAACTGGTTGAAGCCTTGAAGCTTGAAGGCCTACAATTGAACGACGGGATGGATATATAGCATGTACAACTAATTAATATTGCGCCATGGTGTGCTTGGATTCGACGATGCATAGCCGAGTAGTAAAATCTATGAGGTCGCTGTAAGGAGTAAGCTACATTGTGGATGCCAGATTGTGGTGCATAGTAGTAAGACGTCTGAATAGCGTTTCGTCCATCGACGTAAGATTTAGAACAATACATTCATTATTAAGTTGGAAGATGCATTTTCATGGTTAACCGACAGCGTGCTTGGACTGCTGGAGCCAATCAACGTTCACTGTTCTAACGTTAACGAGGAAAGTTCATTGAATGTTCAGGTTGAATGTCAAACTTCAACGTCAAAGTACTAAATTTTTGTAAACTCTAAGTTTGAAAGTTATGGGAAAAAAATCCCAAGGACAATAATACTGGAGTGCATTAAGGGGGAATCGAACCCCCGGCGGGTCGATGGCAACGACCCAGGTTACCACTACCCCATTAATGCGTCGTCGTAAGATTTCAAATCGCACTTTGTTTCCCAGAACCTATCAGTAGAACCCTGTGCCGGGTGAAAAGTTATCACTGGCAGCAGAAGGTAGAGTCCTCATGCATACTGAATGTCCTCCGCTCGTCGCGGCCTCTCGTTATCCTAATGGCAAACACGTTATAGGCGTGTTTTCAACTCCTCAAAAGATCAACTTGTTCCCGGTTCTAGTCTGATGTGAGACAGCATCACGATTTGCGAAAACCTCGAATTCCTCTACGTGTTCATCGGGTGATACGTCCGAGGTACCCCCTCCTTGGGATCCACTGCACACGCAGAGTCTTTGGAAGTCAAAACTTCGATGCGGCTACGCGCCGTCACTTTTGGGTCAGGAGCCTCATCAAATCTGTAATAAAAACCCTTGCCTTCCTTCCACGGTCCATGAAACTTTTATATCGAGTTCTGGGGTGCTGCCCGAAGAACAGAGCCTTGTTATCTCAATCCATGATTTTTATCGCTGTGTATGACGTTCTTTAGGAATAAAGAGGCAACCTCTCAAAGATTCAGACTTTACATTCCCATCTCTCAAACTTCTCTTGTTGCGAGCTGGAAAGGTTGATTTCTTCGACCCGAAAAAGCTTGCGGACCCGGGGTGAACTTGGTAAGCTGCTAGTCTCCTACCTTGAACGATCATCAGCATCAGGTGATAACAGATATCGACCACTCTTCTCCGCTGAGCATTGTAACCTGAACGTTTCGGAAATGCCAAGGGTCTATGCTAAGTACCTCTGATAGACCAAGGTATCGATATCTGGTTCAGGCCGCTTGACTCTGTCCCTTGTTCAATCAGCGTCATAATTTACGAAGACTTTGGATTCTCTTGCATGTCTACGGTGACAACCCGAACTGTAAACTATCGCCTCAGCTGGAAAGCTGATATTTAGTCTCTCAGGCCCTCGGAAAAATTTGACAAGTAATCGACTTTCTAGGCCAAAGCTCGGGCTGCGCATTGGAGTCATTACAAGCTGAAGCCCAAGTCCTAAATACCTTCAAGCAGCTCATGACGATACTGCCCAAAAATGGGGGAGTAAAGCGGCTACTTTTTATGTTGCGCATCCAAGGCTCTGGAACCTTTAACGAACTCTAGTATTTTCTCTCGTTGCTAACTTGAGCCAGTCTCAAAACGTGCTAGCTATCAACGTCAAAAATATTGGATAGCTTCTATGTATTCTCACGAGTTGGCGTCCAACAAAGAACATCCATCTGCACGGATGAACTCGGTGAGCTCGAATCTTCTAATTGTTCGAAGACTCATGTTGTGGCGAAAGGTCAGCGAGGTGACATCTGATGTCGAATTACCCCAGTCAACTGCGTGTGCCAAATCTGACTAGCGCAGCAAATTAATTATCGCCGCTTCTCAAGACCTTTTTGGTACTCAGGCTCCTTCATCCAGATTCTTTCAATTATCGTGGCTTCGTGTCTTTTGATGCTGTCCACCACAGGAACGTATCACAATACGTCTTAGGAAAGGCACACGCGAACTTATGGACCTGGTCAGCTGAGCTCTAGATCTCCAAAAGTGAAATTTCGACGTTTCATGATAAACTTGGATGAGACTAGACGCTGACTTCTAATATACGCAATATACGCGGGCCCCGAGAAATCTCGTAACTCGTCGCCGAGGAGATTTATACTGGCAACAAAGTATATATTTGGCCGCAAAGGAGACGATGATTCGCTCACTAGAACTTGCAGGACCCAGCGTGGCTTTAGGATTCAAAGTTTCCCCGCGCACGTTAGCCGAAGCCAAGAATGACCCGCGTGGACGCCGTTCGGTAAGGCACAATTCCCCTCTACCGGCAAATACTCGCTGGACTGGGGACCCACTCCTTTCGTTTTAACCATGCGAAATTCAGCGTTCCAATCTCCTGCCATTCAAGAAAAGCTCAGATTTACTCATCTGCAATTGCCAATGATTGAAGCCAAAACGACAAGCTACTAATGGAGGCCGACGATAGTCGCGCGACCGTTCGGACCGTTCGGGCCGTCTATTCCCCACATCCGTTCCCCGCACAAATTGAGGCGAATGGTCAGGTGGGGAAGGTATAAAAGTCATAGGTGCCGTACACATGCGTTCGTGCTCTCTTCCCATTACATACGCAGCGCACCATGGAGGGAGGAAGTAGATTCCAGAATATCCGGGTCTATTGTCAGTTTTCATTCTATCATTTCTGTTTCATTCCTCATCGTATGGGTAGGGCTTGCATTCATCGTATATTGGGGAATCGTGCTATTCGGTTATGATACGTGCGTGGATATTCTCAACCATTCCCTTCCGAGCCATAGTGTTTACGCGGTGTTTGACTATCAGCGGTGTTGGCGGTGGCGTTGTCAATAATACGTACTTCCAGAAGCATTTTGGAATGTACAATGCCGATGGGACGAAGAATACCAGTAAAGTAAACAACATCTCATCCAATGTTGTGTCCGTTCTTCAGGCTGGAGCTTTTTTTGGCTCCTTGGGTAGCGTTGTGATATCGCGTGAGTTCTTTTCTGACGCTACTTCTATCCGCAAAGTTCATTTTTGTATCAGCCAAATTTGGGAGAAGATACACTCTGCTCATGTATTCTCTTATCTTCTGTATCGGCGCAGTATGTCTGTTTCTTGTTCCATCTTTGTCGCATCTTTCAACATTGCGCATAGATTCTGACAACTGTAGCCGCCTCCCCATCAAACGGTCTTGCCCTCATATACACAGGGCGAGTCATCTCTGGTATTGGAATAGGTGGGATCTCGGCTGTAGCTCCAGCTTATGTCTCCGAGTGTTCGCCCAAAGAGGTCCGAGGACGGATCACTGGGATGTTCCAGATCATGGTGGCCACTGGAGTCATGCTGTCTTACTTCATAAATTGTACGTGTATTCAAGTTGTCACCACTCACCTTACTAATAACGATACGCCGAAGATGGCCTTGGCATTCACATTGCCAGTGGCACGAATATATGGAGGATCCCATTCGGATTCCAGCTCGTGCCTGCTGGTATCATGGGCTTTGGATTGTTGACCATTAAGGTATGTCCATTCCCACATTTATACTAGATGCGGAGCTTAACAAAGAGCCAATCCCAGGAATCGCCTCGTTGGCTCGCGTCAGTTGACCGAAAAGATGATGCCCTCAAGAACCTTGCCTATCTACGAAAACTTCCACCCACCTCTGAGCAAGTCCTGCATGAGATGGCCGAAATCGAAGCCGTTGTTGAGGAAGAGCGCCTAGCTCGCGAAGGTCTGCATTGGAAGGAAGCCTTTTTCGGAAAAGGCAACTTCATTCGATTCGTGATCGCGTTCGTCATTTTCCTCTTACAGCAATGGTCGGGTCAAAATTGTGCGGGCCCCATTTCTCTTCGCTTTCTCCAACTGATTCTTATTATTACGATTGCAGCTGTAAACTACTACGCTCCCCAGATTTTCGCATCCATCGGTTATACTGATAACAAGAACTCCCTTCTAGCATCTGGAATCTACGGTGTTATCAAAGTAGTATCCACGTCCTTGTTCATCTTCTTTGGGGTTGAATGGCTTGGACGGAAACTATCCTTGACGATATCTGCCTTTGGAATGGGTGTCTTGTTCTATATCGTTGGGGCACTCCTAAAAACACACCCACCACCTGCGACTAGTTCCACCGATACCTCAGTGGTATCCCCCCAGCCGGCCAGCCAAGCCATGGCGGGCATGTTGTATATATATGTTTGCTTCTACTCAATGGGATGGGGACCACTACCGTGGGTTTACGTATCAGATATCTTCCCGACCAGGACAAGGCATTATGGGTTAGCATTGGCAACTGCTTCTCAGTGGCTGTGGAGTGGGTCTTCCTCATCATGTATCTGTTTACGATTGCTAATCAGGCAACAGATTTCGTCGTATCCAAGTTCACTCCAGATATGGTCACCAATCTGGGTTGGAAACTTTTCATAATGTTTGCCACCGTAAACGTTGGTGCAATGGGCCTATTTGCTATGTATGTATCATTCCTACATGTTCATCAACCTCAGTGCTGACTGTATTCGAAAAGTCTAATCCCGGAGACGAAGGGCCGTAGTCTTGAAGATATGGATGTTATATTCGGTGCTATTACCAAGGAAGAGCGGAACAAGAATATCATCAAGCAAGAACACGGTAGTCGTCCTCTCTCATACATACCTCCCAGAGTTTTCTAACTGGAAACGTAGAACTTGAAGCGGATATTCACGATCACTTGGGCGTGTCCGAGAAGGTCTGATCTCCAAAATGCTCCAAACTTATAACAAACAGCGCGCGAATGAAACACTGCTGTGTGAATGACTTCGATTATGTGCAGTATTATATACAGCGCCTATTGTATTTTTAATCAAATCGTCTGCGGTTCTTGATGATTGACTAAATCATCCAAACGTAGTAAATTTCGCGTCAGGCAGATCGGTGACGATCGTTTACACTCGATCGGCTTCTGAGATCGAGATCTTGAGGAGGTGAATGAAAGCATGTCGATCGTTGTATGATTGTCTTCCGACCTACCCGGTATGGCACAGTAGTTTCATGCTTTCAATCGCAGACCCGATACATATGTCAAATTTATGAAGAACGGCGGGAGTTAGGTTTGACTCCCAATATATCTATTGGAAACTGCCAAATGCACCCACCCCGCTCCCCAACGTCATGACATCACGCCAGAGCAATCGAGCCTTCCTTGACACGGAAAAACAGGACCATAGCACCCATAGCAGCCGACCCCAGTAGCCAACTACCGCCGAAGAGCTGTACGGGAAGGAAATTGATCTTGCCAGTAAGGGGACTCGTGTGAGAATCAAGAATAGCTCCTGAAATGGGGGGACCGAGAAGTGTTCCTGGCTAACGAGGAGGACCATCAGAATATCAAGTTCTTTGACATAGCAATATGTACACACCACAAAACTGGAAAACATGACTCCAGTTATGCTTGCCAGGCCTTCAACACCGTACAGATCAGCAGCAACTGGATCGTCGTTGATCAGCGCATCAAATTGATATGCTTGGAGAGAAAAACATACCAACGGGATACAAACTAACATAACCGCCTGTGAAAAATCCATAGATAGACGAGAAGGCCATCAAGCCCGAAAGGCTGTGAGCGAAAGGCCATATCGCCATTTGCGCAATGCCGCCCATGCATTGACACAAGATAAGGACAGGTAAATGTCCCAGTTGATCGCCTACTATACCTACAAGCTGTATGATAATAAGCACCCGGAGATCTTTGGCATGGAAATCGAAGCAGGTATTCTCCAGGCCCAAAACAATCACTTACCACACGACCTGCGGCGGAAAAGGCCGATATGAGAGCTGCGGCATTCGCACCATCCTGAGCGCTGCGCTCCAGCTTATTGATGGCATAGTCTGAGATGAATGAATCGAAAGAAGAAACCCCGAATGATAAAATGCACAGAAGGAAGGGTCAAAACTGTTGAGCCTGTTATTGTGATACTGCAAAACGTACCCGGAACGTAGAAAATGGGAACATAGAAACCAGGACCACTAAGAAGTCCGATAGAACACAGAAACAAGAAGACTTTGTCCATCATCAGTGTTTTGTCCACCTTTGTGGCCAGTTTGGCCGATGCACGGGGCCGAAGGAAGATATCAGCAACCCCGAGGGCTGAGGAGAGGCGGTTCATTAGTGCGATGCAAGCAAAAGGAACGACTCATAGCACACGGAATGACGACGGCATCTCATATAATCCGGTGATGATGAACAAAAAGGAAGTTGCATTGCCTTTGAAGCATAGCATTTAGTAACTTACCAACAAATGTCATCAGTCCAGTAATTCGGAGAGCCCAGCGAAACCCCATGAGATCGAGGAGTCTTTGCGTTAAAGGGCTGAGCAATAAACCTCCGACACCTGAAAATTCCAATATGTTAGTGGAAGAATGATAAATGAAGGGCCGGACCGACCGTAGCCGCTAGCCGCTATTCCAGTGGCAAGTCCTAGATAACAAGGCTTAATGTTTGCTGTAATAAAACTTGGCATAGTAGATCACCTCTGTGTTTAGTAAACTACACCCATGGTAAACACTAGTCAAGAAAGTCCCAGGCACCGATATATAGAACTCTCACCCATTGCGAAGGAATGCAGACGGCGGGAATGAATGCGAAACCACTCCCAACTCCGAATAACACACCTTACAAATGCACATTAAATGGCTTCACGCCCTGAAATATGTGTGACCGACCTTGAGTGAGGTATAAATGCCATACGTGAGTTCTGTATCGATGCTTAGCTTCGGATATGACCGTCGATGTAGATACTACAACTCACGAAAACGACGCAGAGATCAAACCGATGCCCATTATGCATGTTCCGATAAATCCCGTTAGCCTGTAGCCGATACGCTGAGCCAGGATCCCGGCCAAACTGTTCGTTGTAGCATAAGAAATACGTAGACATGGGAACCGCTACTAGATACTGACATCCCAACGAGTGGTTGCCCAGTTGCCTGGATAGATCCGACCCAGGCTAGATCTGAGTTGGAAACAGGACCTAAATCGTGTGATGTAAAATAATGGCTTTGATACACTCCCCAAGAAGACTCGATCCTTAACAGACAGTAAGTTTGCGTCGGTCCATGAATGTTTGTGAAACGTACCCCAGGGCAAAAAAGTGAACAATAAAAGAACAAAAGACGCAGATCCAGCCATAACCACCATCGGGCAAGGACTCGGAGCCTTTGTGGGCGTCAATGAGATCATCGGATACCCGAGAAACGACCAAGGTATCAAAAGACGAATAAGCCCCAGAGTCAACAGATGCACTTGGGTTGTCTGCTGGATCTGAAGGGACTTCTGTAAGTGTCATATAATTCAAGAGCTGAGAGTTGAAAAGTTGAACAAGTTAATGAGACCAAGAGGTAGGGAAGAAGAAAGGGGTAACGTGCGTTTTTAAGGCTCCTGCGTGAGAAGGAGTAATCTGGGATCAGAATCCCATTAAGCACGGAATCAATGAGGGATGGAGGCTGACAGTGCAAATACATTTTATTAATGAGAATAACAAAACCATAAGCGAAATGTCCATACAAGGGGCTCGAGGCAGCTGTGTGTGAAGTAAGCACCGCATGGCGCGAAAGATCTGGCGCTTAACGCTACTTAACATGAGTGACAAGACGCTCAGCACAGTCACCCTGACTCCATCAATCTGCGTCCTAAAATCTTAGCGCCCAAGGATTTATTTGTTGATTGATTAGATACAGAATCCGACAATATGCCGAGTATCGATAGAGTCAGAATCCACTCGAGAAGTGATTCCATACTCAACAAAGATTCATGATGAGGCGGAAGAAAGAAAACGTAGAGCGAAAAGCAGCTTGAGTCAGGGTTAACGTTTGAGGGTTGAGGGGCGGGAGAAGAGATATCGGAACAAAATCGGCTCGTCGGGAATTTAGCTGAGCCGTGCCTCATATCTTCCTCCTCCTTTACAGCTTGTACTTAGCAACTTTCCGATCAAAATGCTGTTACTTTTCTGTCTTTGAGTATCAGTTTACTACTCTCTACTATCCATCTCAGTAAGTGTCAATCTGAATCCTCTATTCTTAGCAACGGAGTTTACTACCTGGGTAACGCATATCTGACAACAACATGTACATCTGTCGTTACTCGAAACCCAGCTACTGTCACAGAGAAAGCTTCGCGGTCAGAGTCAGGTTCAAGCCTCGTGGTGCGTCCTGCGGCCTAGGACCAGACTTCTTCTATGAAACAGTGTGAAGCCTCGAATTCGAAGTCCCTTATTCATGAAGTTTTGAAGCTTCAACGTTTCGAAGCTCATTTATCTATACACATTAATGAATGGAAAGTCTACAAATGAGTGTCCAGCTTGAGAGTGTCCCCAGAAACGAAATTAAAGGAAAATGAAACTCGTCCTGTTTGCGATATCTTCATTCCGGGCGACCTCTACCAAATTACGGCCTTCTTCTACTCGTTGCAATATAACGACACCACCAACAGTATTAGCGCCCGCGATGATAATTTCATCCCCGCCATCTTCGACTTTGCCGAGACTCATACTCCGGATCTGTTGTAGTCCGGTAGGTACCTGGGCCAACAGCTCTAGAGGTTCTGTGTCTCGCTTAATGATCCCGTTAATGCGCTTCATCCGCTGCTTGGTACTCGCCGTATACGTTGGATCAGCGCTCGTCCCGTTATTGAACTGGAAGATGGCGATTGTGTCACCTGCAGGATCGATGGTCGTCCCGATATTTCGGTTACTCACGTATATTAGCGGTGATGGAAAACGTTCTGTCGGAGTGGGAATGAGGATTTCAGCCGCCGCGAAGGAAGTCCCTTCAAGGGGATTGGCCGGCACAACAGAAACATTAGCAAGAAGAGGCAGGGTGGTACCGTTAGGCGCCTCGGGTATACGTTGAGCAGTCAATGTGGAAGTCTTTTCATGCACTGTAAAAAGAATGCCATCTAGAAGGCACAGCCTTATCATCAGATTGGAGTTCCGGTTACGGAGGGAACGGGTGGAGCAAGACGTACCATGAATAACAATGTGCCGTGGTCCAGCACCTGCATCGACATCTATTTGGCCCTGGACTCTGAACTTGCCGGGTGCACCGTCATTTACGATTCGCCAGATTTTGTCTGCACCCAAGTCGGGAACAAAAACCTCTCCATTGTGTTCGAGGAACATGTGCGGGTTAGACGGTGCATTGGGGCCAACGGGAAGGCGATTATCGGGGAATCTGTTTCAAAGTGAAGGGGATCATCGGGAACGGTGGCAACAAAAGAGCAGTTAGGAGATCCAAACTTAAGATATTACAGCTTTAAGATGTGAGCTTATTAGATAGCGCACCGGTGACTTACATTTATGCCCGTCACTTCCCCCGTTGAAAGCGGATTGGTAAAAGTCGGACCATTGCCGCCTGTAGACACAGTATCCACCAGGGATAGAATCCCTGCGTCACCGACCGAAAAAGACTGGAGGTTCCCAACGGGCTGTATTTCATTGACCGCATTAAATGAAAGATGATCAAGATAAGGTCAGTTGAGCAATAGACGCGACGGTACTATATGATGAGGCTGTTATTAGGATGCTGAGCAATCCACGATGGGTTTTCTCCTGATGGATTCTGCCGCGTCAGGGTAAGAGACTTGGCGCCTGCGTCAAAGAAGTATGTGGCAATCATGGAGGAGAACCCTCCAGCAAGGATAGTGTAGTTGACCATTGGTAGGATTGCACCAGAAGAGTAAAAGATCGAGGGCAGAATTGGGAAGAGGACACTAGGCTCTGTGGGTGGGAGTCTTCAAGGAAAGAACAAAGGTGCTATCATTGTCAAAACCAAATGCCATCTTTTATAGGCATAGAGCATCGCATTCAAGCGCCCCATCGTCCATGGACAAAACAACAAAGCCTTGGTGATCGTTGAACGTTCAACAATCGCATGTCGGCCATTGTCTTGATGGCGGTTGCGGCACTAATGCCATGGCTCCGACAAAGCCGAGCCAAGACCATTCTGTGGCTTCACAGAGATACACACCAGTGAGGTACTTTACTCATCTGCAGTGATGGTTATGCTGGGCGGTCGGAAATTGGGATGGAAAGATAAAAGGAGTGGACTCATCAGGCGGATATTAACCATAGAGGGCAACAGATTTCTTGCCGCCAAACCAACGATCACTTTACAAATAGTTAAAAATGAGGACGGGTATACTGTACAGTGCGTCCTTGGCGGGTAAGGAGAGATGGTCTTGCAATCAGTTAGGCTTACGGTTCGGAGTTGAAATTTAGGAAGAGCGCGTGGCATCAGGAAGTCTCGAGGGATTTTCGGGTTTCAACTTGAATGATTATTGATATCCATGATTTCAGCATTCGATGTTGAATGTCACGTCATGTTCAAACCCAGCGGCAGTTGATATTCGCCAGGTTTGCCCCGCATTTCAGGCGATAAATATCAAGCAGACCCTGTGCAATATTAGTCACAAGGTGAGAAACATGTTGTCAAGAGTTAACCGTAGCATTGGTGTGAGAGCGCCGCTAAGAGGAAAACATGCGAACAGAAACATGTTTTCCATCGCCGTACCTGTGGAACATTTAAGTATGTACGAAAATCGGCGCTTGTCACTAACAACATGTTCTGGCGGAAAATGAGGCCATGTGAGCATTCAGTAAGAAGGATGCAGTCCCATTGCGTGATTAATACACTCTTACAGCAGTAACAGCCTGTCCGCCCCGTAACAGCAACGGTCTCTTATTCAAATTTCTATCTCTCTCGCGCCGTCCTTGTCTACGACTTTGACTTTGTATTGCCCAGGACTGACAACTACACGTTTCGTCACTTCGGCGATGCATCGTTTGAGGGTTGCGAGACCTTCTTCCAGCGACGCTTCAGGATTATGGTACCTACAAGTAGAATCCAAATGAGTGGAATGGTTCGGAACACAACGACGACGACCCCACCGATCCAGTAAACTCAAAACAAAATAGCTTCCGTAGCCATGCGCGGCAAACGGCACCTCCGTCATTGTTCCAAGATAATCCACCCAAAACAGATGAGGTTCATGCTTGTTTGTATCATAACCTCCAAGTAGCAGGTTGACGGCATAAGGTTTTCGCGAGCGTAGAGACTCTGCTAGAGATCTCCGGATCCATGACGCGGCCGCTGAGGGGCCTAGAGGGTACGTATTGCGTATTTGGAAAAGACGAATGTTGCGCTCGACATATTCAGAGAATTGAATGGTGTCACCTATACAGTATAAAGATAAGAAGACGTCCACCAGTAAATGAATGAGTACAGACCTGGTTCACCAGAATACGCCATGAGTAAATGAGGACTGAGGACTTTGATTTTGTCTTCGTCAACCTTCATTTTGACGATGGAGCGTGCAGATGTCGTGTCTGCGGCAACGATAACATATCCTTTCCCAGTGATAGCGAATAAGTTCTCCATGGCAAGAGCAGTTGGTGGTAAGTTGGAAGTTCTGTAAATTGGGGGGGGTACGCGTCAGAGGTGTGACGTGACACACGCATTCCAAATTGGTCCCGGCAGAACCGGAACGTATTTCTGGGTCACTGTGTGACAGAAACGTGACCGAGGCCTTTCACACGAGTATTCAGCCCTTGTCCAATATCGCCTGGCCACTCCAACTACCTACCATTCAATTACTGGCCATTCAGCTGGAGGTCGCCCGTTAATGTCAGCTACAGACCATTCTTTGCCAATCATGGGACGATTCCCTCCATATCTATCATTGTACTGGTGGTCTTCATCCAGCACAGGAATCATATTGCTGTCTCTAATACTATTGATTTCTAGCACATACCTGGGCACATTCAATGTTATGTATACCTTGCAGAAATGCCAATCTCCGAGTGGCGACTTATTTAAGCAGGATCGCCCTTTTGAGATATTTTATTTGTAGTTAACGGAGAAAGTGAGATTTAGCGTGTGCCAGTTCGAGATACCAAGGGAATCTCATAGGAAACAGCCAGAAAATTGAAAGATTCTTTGTTAACTACAAATAAAATACATTTTAATGGCCTAGTCTCAGCTGAAGTTAAGCATGAATGTGGCCCGTTTGGCAGTTTATCTCTGTCACGACGGTCCCTCATGATTTTGGCCTCAAGGATCAGGGCGGAGTTTGAATTGGCAGAGAATTGCCTGGCCACTATACCTCCTCGACCTACGATATACTTTCTCCATTTCTTTGGTATCGCCTTTCACCTAGAAAGTGGCTAGAGAGGCTCATTAGCGAAATATTGAGGCACTTCGAAGCGCGTCATGAGATTTGGGGTCCCTCGCTCCCTTTCGCCCTCCCCGATGAGGGAAAGGTGTGTCATTGTTAATCTTGTATGTGCCGCATCATTGCTCAGACACAGGACAAGGACGTCTTCTACCTTTGGACTGCATCATGTTGTGGACGACGTCTACGAGGACGACGACAGTGATGGATCATCATCGATATCAAGTTCTGAAGAAGATTCTGACCCTTCCTCCTCATCTGACAATGATCAATCTCCCCAATGGCGCCGCAAGAGTAAGAAGAAATGCCAACCTCGTGCCCGCCCCCTTAAGTGAGTTTTGTTGTCTTGTCCTTTGCGATGACTTCTTTGAAGGAGTTGGTATAGATCATCTTCAATATCCACTCATGTCAGTCCGAAGTCACCATCCAAGACCTTGTCGGAATCAGAACAGCGACATATGGAGGAAGCCCTGGCATCTATACGATTACGAGCTAGATATAATGACCCTTATGAAGACTGGGAAAGAAATATTCGGGGGGAATCTTTCGTGTGTATTGAGCACTGCTATTAAAAGACTTGGCTGAACCTATGATAGCGAACAGCCCGGAAGAATCACGCCACCTCCCAGTCACTTCTTCATGATGCTCAGGACAATATCAGACGACGAGAATTGGGCCTGCTTCAAGAGAAACGCGCGGAGGAGCAGCGTGCCGTTGACGCGGAACTGTCCGAATGGAGGTCCAGACATCAACAAGACGAAGCTGCAATGCGTCAACAGTGGAAAGAACGACAGGATATATTATGGAAACGAATAGATGCAGCAATTGCGCTAGATGTTGACAAATTCAAAAAGAAGATGGAGGAGGAGCAGCGTATTCGTGATGAGGAACAGAGAAAGATCAAAGAAGCCGAACTGAAACGGCGGCTGGAGGAGGAGAAGAAACGTGCGGAAGAGGAGAAGAAGAAGCAAGAGGAGGAGGAGGAGAAGAGGAAAAAGGAGGAGGAGGAGCGAAGAGAGAGGGAGGAAATGGAAAGAGTAGAGGCTGAGAAGAAGGTTAGACAAGAGAAACTCGAGGCTGAGAAAGGAACGAGAGAACAATTGGGCATGAGTACTGCAGACCACGATTGGCGTGAGGCTAGGAAGACTCTACAGGTGAGAACTCATCTGATGTTCGCTTTCCAGCTGACTGATTTCTTGTTAGGCGCTCAAGACTGAGGTTCTTTCTATTGTTAAGAACAAGCACGGGAACTCAGCGGAGATGAAATTGAGTTGGGGTACCTTTCGTCGTCAAATTACCCCCAAGATGGGACAATTAACGCATGATGAAGCTACTATTAGCCGCATTGTAGGTTTCAGCATATGTTCCCGTGCCCTAAATTTGCTAAGGAGATGTCATAGTCAACACAGCTCGTCCAAATTTTGTTACCTCCACAAGGACATCATCCAGCCATTTATGCTGCACTTTTATCCACACTTGCCAAGGCCATCATTCTTCAGGCCGAAACCGAAGTCACGGCAGAGAAGAAATCCGCTTATCCACTATCCAAAGTCGCATTCAACCTCCTTGAGACCCTGGACGGCTTCGGCCAGGTCTTCTGGGCGCGGATTGTGGCTCGAACTGGGGGCTGGGCTGTGCCTACTCTCATCGGCGACAAAGATTGGGATGAGAAACCGTGGAGTGACGCGGTCGAGAAGAAGAAAGCGATGGGATATCGGCAGTTGACAGCTAACGACGGCGATCTGGTGTGGGAGACTGAGGAGATGTATATCTTGCGGTTAACCGGGGTTATGAGAGTATACCTTGGTATACTGGCGATTCAACCACAAAAGGGCCCGTTGAATGGGTCGATGTGGCGGACGCCAATGTTTTGGGTGTGGATTGCTAGGCTGCTTGGCTCGGATGGAGGAGGATGGGCCATGCTAGAACGGGCAATTGGAGCAGAGCTTTTGGCTAGTATGTATCTTGGTGCTTCCACTTTGATTAGTGACTAACCATGTTGGTGTACTGTAGCCGGCCTGTCTGTTCTCGGGTCCAATGCGAAGGATATGTGGGGCCAACAGTTTGTGAAAGTGTTGGCGCTTATCCGTGAGGGCACTATTACGGGGATGGGCGATGGCAAGAAGATTGGGGGTAGTACTCCGGAAGGCTCTGCAGCGAGGGCGAGAGTGTTGTTAGAGGTCGAGCGAATTATGGGACCATAGATACGAGCCGAGCTCCATTCCAGGACTCTCTCCTTTGTCTGACTACCATTTTCACGGCGCATTTAGTACTCAATTGCAGACTCGATCAATATATGGCGGCGACCATCCATACATTCTATGCTGAAGGTACCCCAGAAAGTTAGACATCTACTTTGAGGGTTACAGTATCAACTTAGGCTGCATTGAATGAGAACGTCTATCAGAACTGTAAGAATATTCTCAGAAGCTATTGGATGCGCTTCAATATCGCGTTATCCTTGGAATGGAAGAGGCTATTCGAGCGGCTTGAAATCAATAGTAGTTCTAAGAGTGAAGACGTTAGGTTTTTCCCTTACATCTACTCAATGTCAACCAAACCGAATGAAGAAGCGACAGCAAGAAGGACATTTCCTTCGAACGCGGATTTATTTCGCAAGGGACTGAAAGAAGGGGGTTGCACAAGCCTCTAGTCGTAGCTCCAGATGGATATTTCGATAAGCCTACACCTTCAACTTGGTAGTTCTTTTGTGCGCTAACGATCAATCAAGGTTTGGCGCTATTCCTAGTTCCCATCTTGACAGGCAACCACTGTCAAGAAAAATAATCTGCTAACCCGAGAGGACAGCGGAGCGTCCAACAACGATTACAGACACTTCGACTGATAGTATCATAAGATTGGGAATCTATATAGCGATACAAAGATGCGAACTTTGCGATACATAAATGCTTAGCAAATGAGAGTAATAAAAGAAATAATATGGAAAGGAAAGGCGACGTCCACGAAGAGCAGGACCTGCCTACATAGGACCATACTAAAAATTGTCCCATGCCACAAATTATCACATCCCGCCCGCAGAGTTACTTGGATGGGTCAAACTCGATATCCATATCCATCGATTCCTCCTCGATCTGGTTCAAGTTCCTATTCAACGACCCGGGAAACACTGACGGGCCAGCCTCGACTTGGGGCGTGTTTTGGCGCGTAGGAACGAGCGGCAAATCTAGTGCCCCAGGATGCATTGACGGACCGGGTACGGGCGTATTCTCCCTCGTCGATATATCCGATGGGGTCGGCGTGTTCTGGCGACTACCGACGGGCGTACGCGGCAAGTGAAGGCCCATACCCAACTGCATCGCTATCACCGACTGGCTGCGCGCCCTGACACGCTTACGGTACTTCTGCGTCTTGGGCTCCATCGAAATGCGCGAGTTCTTCATCTTCCCCTTGTCGGTTTTCTGGGCCATCCTGTTCCTGCTCAGACGTCGGTTGAACGGATCCAGACCCCGGTGGGCCTCCTCAAATAATTCGGCCTCCTGTTCCATCGCCTTGGCCGCTGCTAAGTTGTTCTGGAGGACTCGGGTAAACGAATCATCAGAGTGGGTGGCCGTTGTGGGCGCGCCGGGATGGATGTTCTTTCGAATGGTGACATTCTTGAGCATGCCCGTAGGGATGGTTGCTCGCTCGCCGGCCGGTACAGGTCCTGGAGACGTAGCCGAAGGCACACCGGCAGAGAATATGTTCATTGTGGAGGAAGGCGCGTCCGGAGAATAGTCATCGTCATTTTCAACCTCCTCCACCCGGATAGACTTGAAAAGCTTTTTGGCCTTCCGCTTTTTTGACTTTTGTTTGCGCGTGGGCGTCTCATAAAATTTGAAAGGGACGTGCGGAAGAAGTCGCGTTGAGCGGCGCCTGGAATTCAACGTCTCATTGGGCAGACGTTTAATGCAGGCTCGAGTCTGCCCGGCCATGGTAGGTCACAAAAGGAGGGAGGCTGGAAAGAAAAAAAAATGAGTGATCAGCGCAAGAGAGAGGAGAAAGTTATGAATATTACGTTTCTATCTAATTTATATATACTCAGAGCTTATTAAAAGGATTTAGCGACTTTGCGGACCATTCTACACTTTCATTGTTAGAACTGATTAGTGGCACTTTTGATGAATATAATTAATTGACTTGCGACAAGACAAGTTATCGTTTGCATTACTGGATTCGTGGTACAATCAACCATCTGCATAATGATATCAAGCCAAAGAAAATATGGACAATGAAAAGACAAAAGACAGTGCAAGAAGGGCCAAGGTTATATAATGCCATTAGGAATGAGTGCCACCGAAAAGAACTTGTGTCGATTTGAACAGGCGGCAGATGTTTGAAGAGGTTTTTCAGCTGGTAACTCTTGAATGAGCCAATGGATTATTACTTTGCTGAGTGAGACGAGTGAACGTAGCAATGCACCACTTTCGTGCAACCGCCCCTCCCCCGAACTGCCTCAAATGGATATGACCCCAACCGCGGAGAATTGTAGACATGAATGGAGGTTCCTGCTAATCCTTCAGGCCTTCAGGAGTCGGTCCATACGTCGCCCCCACAAAGAAGCGAAGGTATACATCAGAGTGGCAGAGCATATTACCTCTCCTGGGCCAAG
The DNA here is from genome assembly GCF_019112545.1 of Guyanagaster necrorhizus. Classification (NCBI taxonomy): domain Eukaryota; kingdom Fungi; phylum Basidiomycota; class Agaricomycetes; order Agaricales; family Physalacriaceae; genus Guyanagaster; species Guyanagaster necrorhizus. The sequence goes on from NW_025064924.1 coordinate 62,173, forward strand.
CATCCAGCGTTTTGACAATTCAAGAATTGATAGGTAGTAACTTTTTAAATCTATAAAGACATTTTACGGTCGAGAGGGTGGCAGAGATCAAGAGACCAGCTGCTCAGCACGGTGAGCGGCAAGTGTCAGCGATATGACATGGATGTGTGCCCCATCAATAGTCACTGGCAGTTGGCGTGAACTTGGATAACGTTGCGCGGGGACCGTTGCATGCCCTCCGAGTCCGAGGTCCGAGTTGGTTGCGAAGTAAAAGCAGGAGGCATTGCAGTCTACGATAGTTGTGAATGACGTATCACGAGAAGAAAGAAAGCCGACGTACCAGATTTCACCATTGCAGTCCATCAGCCTCTCGGTCATCACGAAAGAATATCGTACTTGGTCCTTGTTCAACATCGTGGCAATGGCGGAGTTGAATAAAATGGTGGACAAGCCTCATGCTCGAGGCGAAGCCGTCCCTAGAGTCCAGACACTAACGATTTTCGACAAGTCGTAACGTTATAATCTTCAGATCCTGCAAGAAGTGCTACCGTTTCCAGACTCCAGGGCTCAGGTTTGACATCTTCCTAAAATTTTTACTGGTAGTCAAGGTGGTTGCTGAATTCAAGAAGGATGGGTCAGTGGCGCTCATTGACAGCGTGAGCAATCGAGGTAGCACGTCTCAGCCACTGATGGAGAGAGAGGAAACGGCTGCAAATGAGAGTGGTGGTAGAAATTTCGATGACTGTTGTCCCACGGTGGAAAATGTCGGTCCGGAAGGTGGGACCCACAAGCACCTACTGTCATGGCATGCCGGAAACCCAAAGCATACAGTCGCCGGACGCGTTAGCGCACCACACCTCCTCCCATACTATCAAGAAGGACATAAAATTGTTGAAGTCGTTCATGCAGACCAGGCTAGATCCTACATGTTTATTATGAAATAAGTAGGGCGTGCAGAAAGCTTCTTCGCCTTCGAGACCGACAGAGGATTCTATACAATTGTTACGCGCATACATCCGGCGAACGGAGAACGTGGATAAGGTTGGCCGTACGCTCTCTCGAATCATATAAAAGACCCAGCATTTGAACCAGCATCCACAGCATCAACATGTCTGCCCCAGAAACCGCTACCAAATTCTCCTCTGCTGAAACCTCCTCCGTCGTTGGTGGACAACTCGTCGGACGCTCCAACAAGGGCGCCGTCGCACCCAAGGAAGCTCTGAAGCTCCGTTTGGACCTCAACCTCGAGGTGGAGATTGCCATCCAAGCCAAGGTCAACGGCGACATCACTCTCTCCCTTCTGTGAGTAAGCGCTACCCCGCCTTTTTGGATAAATACAGGTTGACTTACCTCTCGTCAGTGAGTAAATATGCTCACATCTTCGTGATGATGTTGGAACCTGGTCATTGGGTTGAGGTAAGATTCGCTGCTCCGGGTCGGTTTGTGTTTAATAATGCTGAGATCTGTTATGGTGTTAGAGCAAATACATCTCTTGTACCTTAGTTCCATCCTACGTCGATGAGCATTTACATTTCCTAGTACATACGGAATATTAGGGCTTTTGGGATTCATATACATACACTGAAACCTGAGCGTACGTATAGTCATCTATGCGCAAGGAATATGGAGTCGTACTGCACGCAGTGCACAGTGCAGTCTCATACTTGACTGTCGTTCAAGAGTCCCTAAGATCGGTTTATCACTGAATGTAAACAACAATACTGTCACACAGTGTGTAAAATGAGGCCAAGTCAAAGCGAAGCATTCAACGCTGGCCAAGTGAAGACTTTTATTGAGGGCTTGAGTGATATTCAGTATAGTACTCAACAATATTGACTTGAGGGTGACAAGTCGGCAGTGGACCATAGGCGTTCCGTATCCAACAGGGTATTTTTGGGAAACCAAAAGCTAGTTCTGGTACATGCAAGCCCTCCTTACAGGCGGTACACGGGATCGAACCCCCCTTTCGACGCATAGAAGTAAACACTTCTCTATCATACAAAGAGAGAGTTGGTATCATGATGCTTGTAGTGTGATTCGGATCAGTATTACAAAGTTGTTATGAATTTTTTGTCAATACTGGATCGGTGGCTTTTGGATTCCGGAAAAGTGAAGCTTGATTATCATTGCCATTCTGGCACTCGGGCACCAGATACGAGTATAAAAGAGGTGGGACTATATGCGATAGGGTGAGCTCGGCGGCCCGTAGGATATTGAATTGGAGAATCGACGTTGTTCCGCACCACCGTAACCACACAGACCATCTCAAGCTCGAACTCGAGTCGCCACACTGGGTTAAATAACGTTGCCGAGGCTTTCGCCGACTGCCCTCCACAGCCACAGACGATCGCCGTACCCAGTCCATCGTTCTTCACTCTCGTCATACCCTCCCGGGACAATGAGGCGAAGGGCGTCATTTTTGGAACGAAGGTATTGTGCATACGTGCGAGTGCAGGGAGCACCCGCACCCGCGGCACATTTGTTCGATCATGCTAATCGACATCTGGCATTTACCGTGGCCAATAACTACAACTTTGAGTATACCAACTTCTGAGAAGTTGATACTACGTGGTACTTATTCACCCGAATCTAAGTTGTGTATTGCAAGCCTCATCTCATGTCTTAACTTGAACCGCCTTGGATGTTGCGACGCCGCAGTGCCCGAACCAGCTGCTCCAGATTGAGAATGTTCTCGTTCAAACACATCCACAAGCAATCTGGCCATCACTTGCTACTCGTGGCTATGTTTGCAGGCCTAAGTTCAAACACTCTTAAAGAAAAAGAAGGGCTACTTTGGGGTTCACGTTTCGAAATTTTTTTGAAGAAAGTTCATCTTTCGTCAAGACACGCACTACCCAGTACCTAAGAACGCGTACCTTGTACTCAGAAAACTCCTTCGAATAATGGAGACTCACAGTCTACGTCTGCACTCACTGGAGACAGTATCCGAGAGCTTCATCTCTCCATTTCAGAGTAGTTGCGTACATGGATTTCGTACGGCGTTCACAATTCTGGGACCGACGAACGATTCGAAGAGGACGTGGCGGCGTTAACGACATTCGGACAGACAAGTCTTCCCTTAGGAAGTGTGAGTTTCCAAGGTGAGCTTCGAAGGCAAGGCTGGCCACTTACGAGACCGTTAATCTCGTATCTCGCATTCCCCTGGGTCTTGAATCTGGGGTTGGATGTTCAGATGTGCCGCCTCTAGAATCAAAGCCTCACCGACAGATGCCGTAAAGTCTGGCGCTCATCAATGATTTAACTGTAATGCGGAAATGCGAGTGTTTCTCAGCGACCATGTAGTGGGTTGCAAAATGCAATAGTTGAATCGTGTCCAGTGGACCTACAAGATCTACACAAGCAATGTAAGGCGCTGAGAGGATGTGAAGTACTTCATCAAATTGCACGCCACGCCTCATATCATTTCCAGCCGACAGACACCATACGACAGTCTTCGCACTGGGTTACGAAATAGCGCCAGCGTAGAAATCGTTACGTGCTTAGCGCCTTCTTTCACTGCACGAGCTTTTGTCTCATAGAAGTCGCGACAACGAGACATCCACGTTATGGGTAGCATCACGCACCAAAAATGACGTTGAACATACCCCAGTAGGGACGTCGAGTCTCATATAAGAGGATCCACCTATCTTCAGTTTCAGCAGCAACATGTCTGCCCCAGAAACCGCTACCAGATTCGCCTCCGCCGAAACCTCCTCCGTCGCTGGTGGGCAACTCATCGGACGCTCCAACAAAGGCGCCATCGCACCCAAGGAAGCTCTGAAACTCCGTTTGGACCTCAATCTGGAGGTGGAAATCGCCATCCAAGCCAAGGTCAACGGCGACATTACCCTCTCCCTTCTGTAATTAGGTTCTTGCTTCCTTGACCATCCTAATGCTGACCATTCGATTTCGGTAAATAAAGATTCTGCGGGATATATCAGGATGCAAGTAATTATTGTAAGGTTCTCCAGTAAGTTTCGCACCCATTGTCAATTTCAAAGATGCTGAAAGCAGAGCCGTTATCAGAAGCAATGTCGTTCATTACTTGGGATTGACACCACCAAAATTCGGATTACGTTTCGCCATTAGATTCCTCGCTTCATGAGAAGTATATCAAGCGTTTCTATACCTATCTGTGTGATGATATCAATGCCAGTGATTTTGAGGGATTTCATGAATCTGATCTCGTGTATTTACCTGATGAAGCAATCTGAAGCCGATGACGAGCAGTCGGATAGAGCACCCGTACAATTCCGTCGCTTGTACAGGCACACCGATTAGTGACCAGGAAAACCATCATTCAATCGCCATAGCTCGGTGACAAGAATAGTTAGCCTATACGAAGTGATAGGGTTTCCGTCATTAAAAGCAGGAAACGCACATACACTAGATATCAGAAATCTGCTCCGAGAGACACGGATCCTCTGTCAATACACCATCCTCCGGCGCGGAGTCACGCCCACATCCAGCTTGATAGCAACATGCTAGCAAACCTAAGGCTAGTGCCGTCCGAGAATCAAATTTCCCACCCTGGAACCCTCTGACCAAGGAAGCCCTGATCGCAATTTACCTCGCCATTGTTTGTCAGTCACACATCCACGGTCCCCGCGCAACAAACTGCTTTAGGCACCTTCAAAGGCAGCTCACATCAGCTCGTAATCAAGCTTCGGTTTGGTTCAACATTATACTGGAGAGGGACGAACCGAACTGCTTAATTAATCTTTGCGCCCATCTCTCTTAGTCGGGCAACCTTTTCACCATAGCCCGCAATACTTTCCGACTCGGTGAATGCCCTCCTTAATTGTCCCATCGTCTCCTTCCTCTGCTCCAACAATATTCTGATCAACTTCCTGGGAGCAACGGGAGGAAGTTGACTTTGATCAGCCTCTTTCTCCTTTTTGTCCCAAAACTGAGCAGATATGCCACCCGCATCTTTCCTCTTGCGGATGAATGCATTGGATGGCGGAGGCGGTGGGAGCTTCTTGTACATATCGGTCTTCAGAGACGAGAAGGGAGGGAGAAGAATGCCTAGGACAACCCGCACCGTCGCCAGGAGGGTCTTTACTCTGGCTTCAAGTTAATAACAATATACGTATAAAAAAAAGAGATATCGTACCTTCGATGGACACCTACAAAGAAAACGCAAGCTTGAGATGACGTTGTCAATGACATAGAGATGAACATTACCTCCGGAAAATAGCCCATACCACTTAATCATCACCCAACTAAACGCAAGGAAAGATAGAACTTTCCCGACCTTTGCTCTACGCGTGACAACGTGCTTCGTCCATTCAAAAGCAGGCACCCCAAAATCTCTATCCCTCAGAAAGTGACTCGCCCATCGATACACCGCAGTGACACCAATACCCACACCAATACCACCGCCTACGGAACGATACTGGGCGAACCCTTCACATTCATCTACATTGGCGAACAGTTTGAGGGAAAGCTCGGCCATAATGCATGCTGGGACATGAAGTAGTATGGCTGGTATTGCTATCGGAAAGAGGAGTACAGTTTTCAGAGATGGGAGAAGCGACGGTATATACGAGGTAGAAGAAATGACATTTTCGAGGGTAGCATGGGTGAGACCAGTGTAATGCAAGAGTGAGAAATACTGGACGAGAGAGACCTTGGCAAGTCGTATGGGTTCTGGGGGTGGTTCTGCGGTAGGATGACAAGACAGAAAGTCTACGAGCCTGTATAATGCTCAGGCGAGATCCTCGCTCAGACATAGGACGGCTTACATCTGTGAAACTACTGTCCAATTCTTTAGATCGACATTTTCATCGTCTCCCCAAAGAATCGCACGAGCCGTCTGCGCTGCGAACAATGTCTCCCTAGCATTCCTCATGAGGGCGCGAGTGGTAGAATGAATCGAAATTCTCACCAATCACTAGCATTAATAGTTATATCAAAAAGCTCTTTCTCTATTCGACTGGATATCTTGTGTACGACTGCATAGCCGACGTCCTTAGGGTCCGCACCAGGCGGTATATCGAACAGTTCGTGAGAGTAATCTGCCATAGAGATGGGAGAGCCATAACTGTGTATCGCGTATCAGTATACGCGTCAAACTTCGGGAAAGTAACGCACTGAACTCGCATCTAAGATTCGAAATGAGTGACCAGTCAACAGAAAGCATTTCGCGACTCACCCTACTTTTGAATGTCGCCTTCTCCGTGTACACCAGCCCGACGGGGACAATGACCAGGTCGGGCCTATCCTTTGCGTGTTCTCTGCACCACCTCGTATATTCCACCGCTGCCCATGCTGTACCACTCATGATCTGCACAATCGTAGGTTCCGTATAACTCGCTCCTTCCGAAAACACACCAACCACCTCACCCTTCGCTATCGCTGCGGTGGTTGACTGGAATAACACAGCCTTGGAGGACCCGTCGTCACGGTTCGGGTTCCGAGTAACTGGTATCGCGCCTGACGAGGCGAGGATAGATCCAAAGACGGGGTTGGAAAAAATCGTGGATTTCGCCCAAAAACAGACGTGTCGTCGGTAGGGTATCGTTACAGCTGTAATGGCATGTTCAGTAAAGACATTAAGGCGAAAGCTTTTGTAACGGACCGAGGGCAGCAACATCGATGATTTCGTTGTGATGCGTCGCGGCACTGCGAGGCGCTTCTCAGCGAAAAAGCGCATACATGGAGGTTCACGCACATGATGAGTGGTCCGTCCTTGGATACGTTCTCTGCGCCTTCGACATATACTTCAGAGTAGAATCCATCAACTATCCAGTCCGACAATTTTCGAAGGATGCGATACACGAGCTTCAAAGTCATGGTTGTCGATGTTCAAGTAAACTGAGACCCAGTCATATGAATACGTCACCACCACCCAGCTGCTGATAGGGCTGAATACTTGACATACATATTACAGTCGAGGACAGCCAAAGCCAACCAATTTCATATTGGGCGAACGAAAAACTTAAAAGGCCAGATTTAGATTCGGAGCCCCATCTTCCAAATGTACATCCACAGATACGGTTAGAAGTTGCAATTTACAAAGTTTCATTGTCCCTTTTTTCATGTTTTCGATAAATATCATAACATGTGGAGTGACGACCGCGGGGCAGGTCAAAAACAACCTGATGCGCGTCGAACAGCGACATATGAATTGAGCATCTACATACAATCATAACAGCTCATTTTGATAGGTGTAGTACCCGACGAAAGCGAGAGGGCAATCAGAGACGACGACCACGGCGACCACCCTAATTGAGTCCTAGTTAGTAACAAATGAAGAAAAGCAATAACCATTGTTACAAACCTTGCGCCTGGTGGAGTCAGTGGGCACGGGAGTGACATCCTCAATACGTCCAATCTTCATTCCGGCACGAGCCAAGGCACGAAGAGCGCTCTGTGCACCAGGACCAGGAGTCTTGGTGCCAGTTCCACCAGTCGCACGGAGCTTGATGTGAAGAGCAGTGAATCCGACCTCACGACATCGTGCAGCAACATCTTGGGCTGCCAACATGGCTGCGTATGGGGAAGACTCGTCACGGTCAGCCTTGACCTTCATGCCACCTATATCGCCTTCAATCATCGGAACAACAACATAATGCTGCAAGACGCACCGGTGACACGAGAAATGGTTTCTTTCCCCGACAGATCCGTAACATGGACGAAGGTATCATTAAAAGAGGCGAAGATGTGTGCAACACCGAAAACAAGCTCGCCCTCAGCGACCTGAGGTCCCAGCGAGACGGTAGTTTCTTCCTTGGGTGCCTTGGCTTTCTTCGGAGGCTAGAAATATCAAAGGTCATCAGCGTCATCCAAACTCGTTTGGCGCCATCCATCGTTTTCTGGGCTTTAAAATGCCACAAAATTGAACAGATATGCAGGTATACTTTGTCTGGCCTCATGAGACAAAAACGGACATACCATTTTCTAATATGGACGAGTGGAAGGACTTGATAATGGCTTGAGAGACGAGCAGCGATTAATGTTTTCGGCGCGTTGATAATGGCAATGCCAAACAAAGCTCAACAGCTAAATATGGATCGAGATGCCTCCTTCCCACACCCACTATACTTACACTGGGCGGCTAGGACTCTGGCAAAGTAATGGCGCATCATAATTACTCACCAAAATGCAGAACCCCGTTCATAGACCTCTGATAAATATAAACGGGCGCCATTCGTCTTCAATCCTGTTGCTCTCGCCGGAAGAACTCCCGGCCTTCCTTTCAAGATCTCTTCCCCTGGTACCAGAAGGCTACAGTTCCGCTGCTCTCTGTTTTTCTTTTAGTTTCCAGGCCACGAACTGGGACCGACCTTAAACTAAATACCATCATTATTGATTCCATCGTGTGCACAATCTTTCATCTCTTCTGGGCGCGCTGGTGATGACTTCCGAGTTCTGGACTACACTGGGCACGCGTAATCACCTCATTCTCCTCTGGTGCGAGGATTACCTTCAATCGACGGGTGTACAGGGGCGGGGGATCTTCCTCTTTCGTTGCGTGGAGGTTAGATTCCTATTGCGATTTTGAAGCATCCGAATGTGCTTGCGGTCATAGCGTGCCGGTTCTTAGGCTGTCCCAACGCCACACTAAGATCTCACAAATTTCTGAGTTTGAAGTACGTGTTTCGCCACATACACCTAAAGCTGTAGCCGTGATCCATCAGAAGACTGGATGCGTACGACAACTTTGCATCTTTCTGTCATTGGCGAACGAGATCTTGCCCAACTAGGAGTCTGAATCATACAAAAACTTTCCTGCGAACTTCTGTCACTCAACTGCTAATGCCGTCAACAGCACAGACACGTTGGAAACTCACGTATTCTACCTCGCGGATTAGCTGCAAGACACCATTGTGTTTGCTTCTAATGTCTTTGGCACAAACACGTTTTTCGAAAGTTGCTCGCTACACTTGCACCTCTATCTTTGCTTCGTGTCTCCCACTCTTTCCTCCTGATGATCATATTACGACAACCCCACGGTCGAGACTCATATTTCAATACTTGAAAGGGCGAAGGGCGTTGACTCCTTTGGTTTATCGCAGGACGTTCAAATATACTATGTATATGCTACTACCTACAGGGAGTCGTCCGTTTTGCCCTAGTACCTGGTCACTACCAGAAACTTAAGCTCCAGTATATATAGTCCTAATACCTCTTCTGGCATTGGCCATCGATAACGCCCTACAAATTCAAATCGGAATCGTACTGCCTTCCACGGCCTGGATGATGATCCTCTTAACAGACATGCAACTGCGGTACAACGCTGGCCCGTATCGATTCTCATGATCCATTCTTACAACAAATTCAACCCAGCTGGCTGGTACTCGTCTCTGTCCACTCACCATCCCGGTAACTTGCGCAAGTTCTAGATCCGAGTTCTCTACCCGGTCACGCCCCCCCAGGCCATCGATAAGCAATCACACGTTCACCCATCAGATTCACTCGACCTAGGCTATTTAAATCCTCCCCATCATCGCTCTCAGTCTCTCACCAGTACAGACCATGGCTCCCAACCCCCAGTGTGCCGCTCTCGCTGCTGCAAAGGACAAGAAGGGTACGTACTCCCCTACCTCACGTCAACTTCCATTCCTCACCACTCGAACGCAGGCATCTCCTACGCCGCTATCGCCTCACAGATCGGTGACTCGGAGCAGCGCGTTATCGACAGTCCGTAGCCATATCTGTATCTCCATTCCTTCACTGACGCCTAGCAGTCTGCACTGGCAAAGTCAAAGCGACATCTTCTGAATTCAGCGCCATCGCGCGGGTGCTTGGCATTTCGTCTTCCAGCGTGCGTTGTTCTTCTCCTTCTCCGTTAGCATCCCCATCTGACGGTCTGTAGGCCCCGCACGATGGTGCCCATGCTACCTCCGGATGAACCTGCGGCCGTATATCTGCATCACTACATATAAGAATTTGTACCATACCTGTCTGTATCAACCCATCATGAGAGATCCGTACATGCTTGCTACCCTTTCTGACGTCACCACCAGCCAATAATGAGCGCTCCGTTTGAACTTGGTAACATCTACTTGCCTCTTCCTGCCACATTAATGACCCTTCGACACATGTATCCTGACTTAACACGACTGTGGCGTTCGAATTCCAGGACTTGACATCCACGTCCGGGGCCTCTTATACACCGTATAGGGTCCATTTCATTAATCCCGTTGACGGAAATTTTCAATCTTCTTACATGTACATGTACTACAGGCGATATCCTCATGTAGAGATATGTGTTATCTAGCTCGCTAAACCCTCGTGTCTGGAGATAAGCAGCTGCAAGTAGTAGGAATTCGAACGGGATACTCTGTTTTGCCTTCGGTTGAAGACTACTTTCTGAATGCTCTCGGAGCCGCCGTACTCCTATTACTCCTCCTTAATATCCCCCTCTTTGCCAAATCTATTGGACCCTAGTTCAGCTGCTCTCCCGCGCATTTTCCACATCGCTTCCTCCCGAATTACATGTCCATCTCCTTCCCGCGCCACAAGTCAAGTCTGTGGGAGTGCCAATGAATAGAAACATTAATAGTCATTCAAATCGATATGTATCGTATAAAATACGCAAAAAAGAGATATGTATAATTGCTACACGAAGGTTTCGCCCCGACCGTTCTCTACCGTTTCTTCTGCGAAAAAGTGAAGAGGAAAAAGACATCCAAAAAACGAAGAAGATGAACGAGGGCGGCTGCTCTCGATAAGAGTTATGTAAAAAAAAAAGTAAACGAAAAAACAAATGACTGTAGAGAAAGATAAAGGCTAGTCATTTGATTATTAGTGAAAACGGATGGTAATACTATGTGCAGAAGCGAACGAAGGCCAGCAACGAGGTATATGTATGTATAATCCAGGACGGGTACAAGCAAAAAAAAAAAAGAACACAGCAAGAAAGAGATTTACTAAAAATTGGAAGAAAGCAACGAGAAGAAAGAAACAACTAACAGCAAGTATTAGCGTAAACAGAGTCCTATGAAATGCAATGCAATGTCTGGGCCTTCCAGAAGCAGATGCGTTCATTCTATTAATTACCCTGGAGAGGGTGAGCGGATATCCCTTAACCGCGAGGTATGTCGCGTCGAAGAATACTTGAGCAGGTTACCGGGATACGCATCAAGGTCCTCCTGCGTTGGAGGGATCCAACGTTGGTGAATCTCCTGCTTCTCTTCCGAGAGGGAGCGGACCATTTTTGGGGGTGAGGGCTGCGATAGGCGGCGGGGTTTGGGTGGTTTGGGTGGTGCGGGGGTCTGGGACCGCGAGACCGGGGTGGATATCGCAGAGCGAGGGAGGGGCGGCAGCGGGGGTGCCGGAGTATGGGATCGTACCGAAGGCGTCTGGGATCGTATAGAGGGCGTCTGGGATCGTAGCGATGGCGTGTGAGATCGTACAGGCTGAGCCGGCGTAACAGGTCGTGAAGAGGCGCTCATGGAGGCAGACCTCATGTGAAGCGAGTTGTAGCGTGAAAGAGGGGAATTCCCGGAAGGACTGTATGTGGTAGTGGATGATGGCGTAGGTGTCGCCGGTGGTGTCGGGGAGGCCGAGCTTTGAAAACGAGGCGGAGACGCCGTGTACGATGAGGAAAGCGGTGATACACCTTTAAAGCGGCTGAGCTCCGTCCGCAGTTTCTCGCATTCATGCGATTTTTGAGAATACTGTTCGCGCTAGAAGCATTATCAGCACTGACGACCGGAAAGAGAAAAGAAGATAACTCACTTGTCTATAATGGGGGTGACAAGGCAAAGGATGAACGTCATCAGAATGGAATACACGAGTCGAAGATGGACTTCGCTTACCGGCGGAGCTCAGCTTCTAGCTTACCCATCGAGATCTCCATGTCGTCAAGCTTGACTTTGAGGCTGTTTTCATTGTGCTTTGCAGTCTTGCTAGCTTCAGAATGCGCTACATGATTCATTAGAATGGCGCGCAGAAGAGCAGCACTGAGGTACAGCGACGAAGTCTGGGATGGCAGAATCAATTGATGAACAGAAAGAGAACAAATCTGAATAACATACTTGATCTCCAGACTTGACGGCGGACGTCAACCATTCCTCCAGTTCGTTGTGGAGAGTAGAGACCTCCTCCACGGAACATTTTTTGTTCGCGACCTTGGCCACTTTGTCCTCGAGTCTTCGAGCCTCCTCACGAGATCTCGAGCAACCCACGTCGGAAAGGAAAAACCTCTCAGCCTTACGGGCCCACAAGTCAGTAGCCGAGTCACTCTTGCTGGCCTCTATTGGGGGAGGAAAGCGTCGGGGGGTAGTCCGCTCACTCGAGCTGAAATCCGTACGTATTAAACGAATGTCATCGGCCGTGAATTCTTCGCGACAAAAGGGACAAACGGGCTTGAGCCGTGAGGGAGTCTTCTCTGCGATAGTAGTACTGCAGCTCGCGCACAGAACATGACCTAGAGTTGCGTCAGAAATTTTGCTGGCTCCCCCCAAGGAAAATATGACTCACCACAGGGAATCGAGTGGGGAAGACATTGGGGACCGTACTCCTCAGCGCAGACGTCGCACACCGAACCAGGAGCGAGAGTCAGCATCTTGTTACCGTTGACGGAGCTGTCCCCAGGAATTATTAAGTGGGAAGAGAAAAAAAAGTTCTTTGCCCTCAACCCTAATGCGAGGTACTTATGAGAAATAGTATACGTTCCTAATTGGGACAGACAGATCTAAGAAGCTGTGCCGTAAGCATGCCGCCTTTTTGGTAAAAACCCCCTGCCCAACTCGCCCCCCCCTCTCCCTTCTGCCACGAGATCGAGAGCATTCTCCTCCAAGGCGAGCATGATGCTAGATCCTGTGCTGTTCTTCCTCACCCTGTTACCAGCCAAGATATTTTAGGGGGTTGGGGGGGGGGAAGAGAAAGGAAATCACAAGGAACGAACCGAGTCATGTAGAGTCGGTTCGGCGACAAGACTTATTTATTCTTGGTTCCTTTGTTGCTTTGCAAGCGGCTTACTGATTGGGCGGTCGGTTCGGCATTCGTGAATCTGTTATTACATTACAGCCGATGTATATGAATGAAAAGGCTCCACTAACGATGATACCCCGCGGGCAGTGATGACGCCAACTCGTTCTTCCAACCGCCGACCAGAAGAAATGAATCTTCATTTTGGAAACGGAATCTTTTTCCATGTGAATAAATTCTGATTTCGGGTACTGTGCAACCCGAATCGTGATGACGACTCTGGTTGGTCATCAAGCTGATATCTATCCTTTTACCACCTCTCGCTCTCCGTCTTTGAATGACAAGGAAAGCCTTCGAATTCAGTGGCGTGACTTTTTATAACTCCAAATCCAAGTTCCATCCCCGGCACCGAGCTCGCGCCTTTATTCTACTCATTTGCTCTCTTTTCCCTTTCCCCGGGTCCACTATCATTTGCCTACTGTAATCTCCGAGCATAGGACCTCGACTTTCCTGCCGGGTCTGATCGATTGCACCTCTCCTCGATCGATTAAAGTTTGCTCAGCTTTTTAATGATCTTGCTCCTACTTGCACCTCCAACATCTCGGAACTACGATTCTCAAAGAAGTTACCCGGAGCTGACGGACGTACATAATTCACCCTGCCTCTGGGAGACTGGACTTGTTCTCAAGGATAAGCAAGTCACAGGAAGACTTTCTTCTCCCTTCGACATGCGAGGACCATGAGGCTGCTACTTATCTCTCGTGCACACAGCGCGGTTCACTTCCGCAGACGTCTCCTATCGTTAGGGTTTTTAACTCTTATGCGGCCTCGCGTAGACCTCACACGATAACTACCAGCAACTTGTTGAAACTTTGCTTCCGCGGCGACGTGTTCGGAAATTGCAAATAGAGATCTTGCCCGCCGATCGTATGTATTCCAGCAGCTGGAGGTTCGATGCAAGCCCAACGCAATGTTTCTTCCAATATGTCAAGCGTGCGACGCGCCAAGATTTTCTTCTTCTTACTGGGGGGGGCTTTCTACCTGGGCAATGGGCAGCGCCACACCGTTTTTCGTACCTCCGTTGGACGCGTTTTCGAAGAAACCATATGGCACCCGACGAGTACTTGGAATCGCCACAAGCAACACAGCTCTAGTGATTTTCAGGACCCCGGGTCCCAGTTTGGACAGATTTCGGCGAACTTACCGACTTTTGGGCACTGTCGCTGAACCCAAGTATGAATTCGGAGAAATATTGCACTTTTGGAGTATATTTCGAGACTTTCGCGCCTTTGTCTGGGGGCGGGCCGCGTCGAGAGATGCGACATGGGTTTCTTTAGGAACGGATTCGGACAAAATGCCTAAATTTTTGGGTTCGTAGGGTGTACTCCGGGGTCCCAGGTGTACGTTCTCCCGCTATGACACAAGTTATTTCCCCCCGCTTCTATCATTGTTGGACTGATCATCATCAAGCTGCGAGATGACGGATCGTTTCCTGATACTCTTGGCGAAAGATCTTCATGATATCAAGTTTCAATACATTATATCGTATGTACAGTAAAAGTATGCTAGGCCGAAACGCACAAGGAGTGTAACAGGTAATTATAACACCTCGTACAGTAACTCAAAATCACAAGTGTCCACTGAAATGTACAAGACCAAGTCCACAATCTACAATATGTACAGCGGCCTAGAACGGCCGCCCATGCCTCTTCAGACTATGATGCCTGACGATATGCGGCGTTGGTGTGTCATCTTTCTTGTCGCGCGAAGCAGTATATGACAACACGGTAAGGGGCTGGGAAGTGACCGTGTGCGCCCTCGACCTGATTATGGGTCTGAAAGGGAAAGGGAGGGTTAGATTAATGCCGGCAAGCCAGGAGAAAACAACGACATACGTTCCATTTCTGATCAGTTCCGCCAGTCTGGGATGTTTACGCGTCTGTATCATGTACAGCCCACCGCCGCTTATGATGCCGCACCCGTCTTCGTAGTCGGTACCCCCTAGCACGATGCGCTCAAGACAGGGATTTTGACTGACAGAAAGGATGGCCTCATTCCAGAGACTCGGAAGCTGGGTAGAAAAGGTGTGCAACGATGGCGCGAGGGATAGGGCATGCGTGATAGTGGATATGGGTCCCCTGGGTTGAGCTGCCGGTGGACTGACCGAGTCGTCGGAGATACGGAAAGCTAGGTGAGCGTATTGCTACAGAATAGGGTAGGTAGGCAGCATGTCAGTGGACGGGGTCTTTTGGACAGAAAATAAACTGACAAGATCTATCCAACCGGTGATGGCGCTGGCCAGACGGAAGATGAGACGCTTCACACCGGCATGGGTAAGGTACAGACGTGCCGGTTTGCGGATGGTAAGGTGCGTGACCGCGTCAAGAGCCTCCAACGAGTCACAGAGACGCTCCACTGCGGGGCAGTAGGCCTGTTCCGGGAAACGAGGATCGAGGGTGATATCGAGGGCCTTTACATGCCTGCACCGTCGGAAGACCTGGTCGGCGCCATCAAATATACCGGTGATGACAACTCTGCGGACATAACGGGAGAGCCAGGGATAGTGATGCAAGGTGCTCAGAAGGTGTGCCGGCTGGGAAGGGCGTGTCAAATGAATGGTATGGTAGAAATGTGGAAGAGAGATGCGATAGAAGGCCTTGCAGACAAGCAGGGGGGCCAGACGGGAACAGACTGGTCGTACGGCGGCACTGGGTGGTTGTCCTGGGGCCCACGCTGGGGAAGACACGGCAGGCGCTTGGGACGCTACGACACAGTAGGAGAGGATACGCTCAACGAGTTCCTCTGGGAACGAGTCTAATGAAAGAACGGTGGTGGCCATGATATGTTATAGTTGTGTGGGACCAAGACGAGCAGTAGAGATGGAGGAAGAAAAGCAAAAAAGGAGGACCTTGAAAAGAGCCGGCCCCCTACGGTGACAATGTAGCTGTCCAGGGTATATAAAGCTGTCGGGTAGCAACGACCGGAAGAGTGAGCCAAGTTCGAAGCACGATTCCGTAAAGTCGACAATTATTCGTGGCAGCGGTGGGTGAAAGGCGGGGAAGGAAGCTCGAGGAACCGATGTCCTGGTCGTTTTCCAAAAGGGGTAAATATACGTTCGAGGATGGCGTGATCGGCATCGGCTGCCTTGATCTCCGGATCTCCGAACCTAAGCACCCTTCACGACGCGGCGTTTGGGCTGTGCGACAATATACCGGGATGCCTTGTGCACCTCTTACTTGCCTTCAGAACAATTCTAGGCTCAAAACTTTCTGTCTCTACCGTATCCGAACTATCTCGTTTCCGAGGCTTTGTGTTCAATAAACTCAATGTCGACCGTGTCCCCTTCGTCAGCTGCCTGGACCTTAACGAACTCCATTAGTCGGCCGCCCTCGACAGAATATTCCCTCAACGTGCACTCATACGCTTATCTCTTAGCTCTCAAAAGTATACTGACTCTGAGAAACAATTATGTTGAGGATGCAACGTTCAACCAGGGACCAAAAATATTCCGGCCAAGTTTGATCCTAACCCACCGTGGAATGGTCTCCCAACTAGAAAATTCCCCCATCCCTTCCATTATAGTCCAGAAAAACATGCGGCCTTGTCAATGACAGAATCTGTTCTATATTTTCCTTCTAGCGTCGATCACTGCACGCTCCTTGCTCACAAGTCCTTTCCGACATGGAGTTCATGCATCCCACATGTCGTAAAAGATCGAAATGAAAAGCTCGGCTTCATATGTATCGGGTGCAGACGCTATCGCAGAGGCACACCCGGATGCACTACATACGACCTGCGCTAGTCCCACCCTGTCCCGTCTACGGAATACTCGGCTCATGGTCTGTAAATAAAAAAAGGAAGGAAAGAAACGAATTAGATCCTGACTTTTTACATTAACGACGGACTGGATACTCACCCAAGGGTCCAACTATGCTCGGCGTAACGAGGGCAAGTTCATGCGGAATGTCCTTGTCAATTTACTTCTCACCCAGCTCCAACCCCATGCAACACCCTGGGTCCTGCGCATCTGAAGTGGCGTAAAACATCAGCTTCACTGTCAATCACTGCACCACCAGGGCCGCAACTTGAATAAAAAACCCTCAAGTGCCTGGTCTTCAAGGTAGAAAATAAAGTTTTAGCCAAAGACAGATGAGAAAAAACATGTCACCACGGAATGCTGGTCAACAGGTACCGAGTGTGGGAAGTGATTTCTATCAGTCTCTCGCAGCTAGCATGTAACGAAACATCAGTGGAACCAGTCGGAGAATACTTCGATGGAAACTTTTGCCTGCCAGGGATTCAAAATCCTCAACTGATGAAGCCTGCGTCCAGGTGATCGCGTACTTGGCGCCTTTGTATGCACTTCAACGAAACAGGCGTTTCAATGTCTGTCTTATTCTCGCTGCTAAACGGTAAGGCGGTGGTGACGCTCAGGGATCTTTGCCCTGTGGAACTGCGCGCGCGATGAAGCGAGCCGTATTATACCCACAATGGTCTGGGCGTACATTCGTCGTCACGTCGCATCGGGGAGTGTTCCTTCAATGCCGAGTTGCGTGTTAGCTCAAGAGGGTAGCGCACCAAGAATGGTTGTCCGAAGTACATGTTCTCTTGAGTAAAGAAATACGCACAAGAAGCGACGGCCCAGACGGGGAGAAAAGAAGGCAGGAGCCCATGTGTTCATGTACGCGTACAAAGAGAGGATCATAGGGAACAAAGTCGTCCTTTTATACTCCGCCGAACTCGTGCACCTGAAGCAGGTAGGAGTTGGTACTCGCGTCGCGCAACTAGGTTGCCGTGAATAGATAGCCGCTCGAATTTGTTTACCGAAACACAAAGGAGCTTTATTATGTATGGTCGCCGTACCGACTAGGGTTTAATTGAGCGCTCACAACCCACCATAACAACCAACAGAAGCAAAATCGACGGGAGGGGAAAGCTGGCGCACTCTATACCCGACCCTGGTCGCGGTGTATCGGTCGGCTCATACTGCTGGAAAAGGGCAAAATCCAACCACCTGTGCCTAACTTGATTAGCGGATCCTCACAATATTTGTAAAAGCCTTGACAGTTTGATGAAAGCGTGAAACACGCTGTACGCATGACATCTCGCTGCCGTTGTGATTAGCCCAGATCGCATCTCCGTTCCGTTTGGAAATCCCAGCTCTACTGAGAGGAATCTTGCCATCATCTCAAATATGTACATGCTCAGAGGAAATACCGCACTCACCTCCCTTCAACATGCGACGGAGAATCAATTATCAGCCACTGGCTTCCGTAAAAATCGAGCGCCATTCTGTGCCCTGTACGTGGGGTCTCGTGTGAGGAGCATTTGTTGAGGCCGCCCGAGCCTAGGTGAGCGCAGCACCTTGAGGCAGTGTCTTCTGCCGACGCTTGATAAAATAAGGCAACAGAAACGTTTGGACACCGACAAGTACTCTCCGGCTACTTGAAGTTAGTAACCGGATGCTGTTCTGCCTAAGTTGTATGTACATACCGCTCGTTTCATGACTTGCAACACGGCAGCCATCTTAGACCGATGACCTTGAAAGCTACGATGATGTCCTGAGATCAGAACAGAGAGCTGAGTCTTGAAGGAGAGCTTGGTCCTCGGCATCCAAAGTAGACTGACATCACAGAACAGAATGTACCAGTGAATGATAGACATTCCATAGAATTGAACAAGTCAATAAGTCAAAAGATGATACAGGTGAATATTGAATCCGACGATAAAAAAAGAGATGATAGATTGTCGCCGTGATCTAGGTACTTGCCTTTTGCGCGCAACGCAAGCTGGCGCCACAGAACTGCGCCAATATAATCCACAGCAAGACCTGCATATCATCAGTACATCTACTATTGGTCAAGTAAAGAGAACGTACCAGCCCCGCCAAGAGACCAAGTCCTAGTACCTTCTTGTTCTTCCACCACATTTGTCTTCGTACATTCCTCGCCCCACGTCTAAACGCAGTCGCCTGACCAGCCATAGCATCAGTCTTATCAACGAGAAGCTCAATTCGTTCTCCTCTGCTCAAGATCTGCTCGACGTTTTGCACCATGATGTCCTTGACCTGGTTGAGTTCTGTTTGTGCTCGGGTAAGTTCATCAGAGGGCGGTGCAGTGTTATAGGTGTGCATGAGTGATGATATGGTGGGTCCGAATGTGCCCTGTAAGCCGTAGGCAGGCATATCTTCAGCAGACGACGACGAGGGCGCCGAAGTGAACTAGAAATAAATTGACACCTTCGGAAGAAAAGAAGTTAGATAATGGACGCACCTTTCGTTGAAATTCAGCTAAGAATGCAAAAGGCATCCTCCTGCCAGTGCTAGGTTCAGTGCTGCAGTTATATGGAGACGTCGACAATTGCTATACCTTCCAGCAGAGTCATCAGCCATGACCAAATACGTGAATCCTCCCTCGGAGACATAGTGGAAGAGATATTGCTCCCAGACGTAGGTGAGTTTACTGAAAGCGTCCGTAATCAGAATAGCAGGACTGGACGGCAGTCAGGCCTGACCTATTGTTTGGCGGTATCTTTGACAGTATGGTTTGTGTTGCTATCCAACACGTTAGATGCAGCCAGCAATAGGAGCCCTTCCTTGTTCACCTTGAGAGAAATCCCGTTTCCCTACTTTGTGTTCAGCAAGAATTGTCGAGCCCTGCGCCACGAGAGCGTGAATCTGTCACAAAGGTATTAGATGAGAAAGTTGTTTTTCAAGCATCATATACAGCATAGCGCGCACCAGTGACATTGCTATGTGTTGGTGGTAGTTGCCAGTAGTGAAGAGGGACTGCGCTCAGTTTCAATGACATCATCAACTTGTTTGGAAATATCATCTCACGACTTCTTTGTTTAACCCAGAAATTATGACCTTTTTGACTTGCTCTTCAAGCTTCAGAATTCGTACTTATAAAACTGACGTTTAACGGTTGCATTCAAATTCAGACTGTACGAAGGAACTAAGTTTCTTCGACAAGCATCCGGATGGTTTGCTCGACTTTGATTTCACATCAGGTACATAGCTTCATGTTTTCAGAGTCCGTCAGCTAGAATAATAATCGTACCTCTAGTTTCTGCTCTAGAAGATCTTTAGCAGCTGAACGTACTTAGTTGAAGTCATGGGATGAGCGAATGGTCTAGGTCCTGGGTGCAATGCATTTGACAGTTCGTTGAGCAATTGATGGATTGCAAATTTCATGGCATATTCGAACGGTCGGCACCTACTATATGGTCCCGCTCGTTTCGGATCGCTCTGACTATGGTGAGCTATACAATGTGGTGACACTTTGTCGCTCACTTACCGTCAGGGTGGATTGGCAGCGGCTAATAAATGTCTGTTTTACGAAAGGATTAGTACCGAATTTTAATCTTCATTTAGTTGCCGCTTTTCCAAATTCCCCGCCGGTTCCACCGACTTCATGACCCTAGCATCCAGACGCACTTAGGTTCATCATGATGTTACGGTAAACTGCGACATATGAATGTACCTGGATCCCCTACTCACGATGTTTCACGACTTCAGTTCAATTACGCTATGCTATGGGAATTTATGATGTTGGTTTTTCTTCATCCTTGCATCATGCGCCTAATATATGCTCATCGAAAGTTATACCAGTTCCTAGAAAAATAATATTTTGATACCAAGGTTAGCAGCTGGGTGTGTTCATGCTAAAGATGTCAGTCCGACGAGTCCGAAGAACGGCATCGTATTTGAATCTTCGGTGTCAGCAGTAAAACCCTTCTACATCACAATGATACCGTGATTTCGGGCATTTTGTGTGATGTAGTCAGAGGACTCAGGATACCACACGTATGTTTGCTTAACAAGACATGTTCTTGCGTGTCATCAAAAACTGAAGAGTACCATCAGCACCATTTCGCTTCCGTATTGGTGGTGAGAATACCAGGAGGGACCGATTTTTCTTCCGGTAATACTTCATTTATCCCTCCCCCCAACATAAGACTTGTTTATCGGCTCACTTGGGGACTAACGTGTTCGCGCTATCGCGCCAGTCGCACAGCCGACGAAGCTTGAAATAACACCAGGCCCAGGGAAAACGTTTCACAAGATTTGATATGCCTCGTGACTGCGTAGGACTGCGTGAGACTGCGTGACCTGTGTGACACTGTCACATATGTCACAGTTTTTGTTTTTTTTTTCCACCCTTCCGCTTTTTCCCTCCACCTCGCGGCTCCCAGCCCTCGACGTTCTGGTACGACCGAGTACTACCACTTTCTTTCAAGACTTCAACGCTCCCTTCAATACATAAAAATCATATCTCTTTTCCCGACGTCCTAATATCATGTCCCATCATCAATTTCAACGGCGCGAATGGCAGAAAATCCACTTGAAGCGACAGGCAATGGGCGGGAGCGTATCTACAACGACTGGAACCACTGGTGTGTTGTTTCTTGTGTATCTGATCGTAGTGTTGATGATCATCTGCTGCGTAGCTGAGACTACTACAGCAACAGCGGATACACAGACGACGGCGACGGCAACGGCGAAGACGACGACATCGTTATCTTCAACTTCGACGACCTCGGATATCACCACGACCAGCTCCTCGACCTCGACGACCTCGACTGTCACTTCCACCTCGACCTCGACGACCCCTTCCACTACGTCGACTACGTCAAGCACTTTGACGACCTCCACTACCTCGACGACCTCTACTACCTCAAGCAGTAGCACCACGTCGACCACTAGCACACCTACAACAAGCAGCACCACATCCATTGCTACTGCTACGGTATGTTTGTTCTCATCTCGATTTGATCATTTCTTATATTCGTGATAGACTGCTGTGACCACGCAAACTCCCACCACCACCACTTCTAGTCGGACCTCGGCCCTCACGACTGAAACAGTGACCAAGTCCACCCATGTGTCTGCGTCCTCGTCAGCGACTGCCAGTGTCAGTGCCAGCTCTACAGCCAGTGCCGACACTAGTATGAGTACAGGCACTATCATCGGTATTGGTATTGGCTGTTTGGTCGGTATTGCCTTTGTCGTAATTGTCATTGGATTCCTCATCGTAAGCTTTCGTCCACTTCCCATCGGAGCTTTCATTCACGCTGTACCAGCGTCGTTGGCGTCGTCACAGAGAGGACAAAGATGTGTTTGATGCTTCGCAGTTCCGGAGCTCTGCTGTACTCCTCGACGACGACATCTCAATGTCAGGGGATTCTGGCCGTGGCGGTTCGGGATGGAACAATCATTTAAGGCCTCCGACCATGATTGAGCGACACGTCAATAACAGCCCGGCATCGTTCGCTCAGGCTCAGTATGGATACGGTCCACAGGAACCGACTTCACCCGCCTCATTCTCTCCGGGTCAGATCGTGGTGCCTAGGACTTACAATGAAATGGACATGCCCTCTGGTGGCCTTGATAATGACCCGTTCGCAGCGGCTGCATATAACAGAGATCCGTCTGTGATCAGTCAGCAGATGGGCGGGCACGACGCGTACTTGACCAGACAACCATCTCAAATGGCTGATGAGGTGCAGCCCAACAGAGAGCCTGCTCAGATGTACCATGCCGATCCGTTCCAACAGCCTCAGGAAGCGGAGTATGTGGACTTGAATAGGGTTCCATCAGTTGGAGCTGCCGGAGCCGTTGGTGTAGCTGTCAGTATGCCTGCTCAGGAGGTCTCTCAGGACTCCTCTTCTGCTGTGGTCCCCCCGTCAGATGACGCAAAGCCCACTGCTACGTCTCCTCTCGCCTCCCAGCCTGCTTTCACTCCCACATCGCAGTCGACTCCACCTGCCAATGAGACTGTTGTGGCTCCCCGAAATGCGACGCCTGTGAACACCAAGAGGCCTGACACGGTCTACACGGTCTACGACGCCGAAGACGCATACGGTGGCATGTGAGAATGGAACTGTATTTCTTTATTTAATCATTCACACTCTTCCTTTGTTTGTGATTTCATATCATGCTGGTACATCTACGATGGAATATTTATTATACATCTTCTTTTGGGGCATGATGATCGTGTTGTATATATATTCATCGTAACGTATCGTCCGTTCGTTCTGTTACTTGATACCCCCATTTGATTTTATGCGTAGTTTAAGCAATACATGTGTGAGTAGACTATTTCCAAGGGTCGAATATAACCTTTCCAACTTGACCTTTCTCGAATGCCCGATACATTTCCGGGGCTTCGTCCAAGCCAACAATCCTGTCGATCAGGTTGCTGGCGTCACCGACGCCTCCAAAGATATCCTGCCGCTTCGCTGAAAATGCTGCTCAGCATGTATGGTAACTAAAACGAAAACAATAGCTTCTCACCCAACAAGTCGAAAGCGGGAGGGAACATAGTGTGGGCAGGACATCTTCCGAACTCAAGGGATACGTTCTTGTTATAAAGCTGTCGTCCAGTGAACGGAACCTCATTTGCTCCATGGACTCCCACAGATATAATAGCACCAAAGTCTCGAACGAGGTCATACGCCAGGCTCAGTGCGCTATTATTCCCGACCACCTGGACAGAATGCGTCAGGTTCGGATACAACAGAGTGGCTTCAACTGACCTCGAGGACAGCTGTACATCCTACACCGGAAGTCCAAGCATGGACCGTGGTCTTGGCGTCGTCGATCGACGCAACGGTGAACTCTCCCGAGCCCCTGCCATCCGGGGAGATCTTGGAATAGACGGCTTCCATCTTCTCCCTCCTGCTCTCATTGGGATCGATCGCGACGACGCGAAACGGGTACTGTCCCACGGAAAGGAGGTCGAGCAGGCTGACTGCCGCACATATGCCCACGGGTCCCAGGCCCACAATCGCAAAGGTGAGCGTTCTGTCCTCTTGCACGAGGGCGTCTTGCTTGGCGGGGAGATCTCTCAATGGGAAGAAATTCAACGGACACGGCCTCCCAGTGAGCGCCGTCAGGACCTTTGGGTGGCTCAGAGCCTGCATGGCAGCGAATACTCCCGTGGGCAGGATATCAGCGAGGAGGACGAGCGAACTCTCAGATATTTTATCCAGGGCTGCTGTGGCTGTTTGATCTGCTGACCAGGAACTGGTATCGCTGAGGTTGTAGAGCGTTCCCCCAGCCCTTGGCACACGCACATATTGTGCTTGGCCTCCTTCGAGGGCTGGCGAACCAAAGAGGGCGCCGTGAGGGCATCGACAAGTATATCCCAGTCGGCAAACACTTGGAAGGGTATATAGTCAGTCGAAGCTTCGAATACTGATTCTATGTAACTGACCTGCATTCACCGCAGCTTACGGTGAAAGGAGAGACGACTTTATCGCCCACTTTCAAGGTCGAGTATAGATCTGGGCGCCCTTGGGCTGGTCCTCCGTAGCTCGAACCGAGTTTCACTACTTCGCCGATGAACTCATGCCCGCAGATATGGCTGTTTATGTGAGGGTTAAGCTGTCACTGTGCCGGTTTTTCCTACTCACACTTTAGTAACGCCTCCGTGTCCTCGGTAGATGTGTAGATCGCTCCCTGACCGCATTAATCGCTTATCTGTGAAAGATTCGCTGATAACGTACCACAGAGAGCTGCTAACTACATCTCAGATCAATATATGTGTGTATCTTTGGATTGGAAGCTGCAGACGCAGATAGCTCACCTTCACTTTCACGATCGCATCATCTGGTTCGTTGATTCTGTGGCCCGGGATCGACTTCAGTTCGTGTCCGGGAGAAAGACTATGATCGGATGAACGTACTCTGGAACAGGGACTTGTTCGACTCGTATGTCGAACGAGGGAGGGTACCAACGAACGGCGCTTTGGGATGTCTGAATCTGTGCCGTCATGGTGGTGCGGAATAACGTTGGATTTCCAATTCAATGTCCTACGGGCCGCCGCCGAGCTCACCTTATCGTATATAGTCCCATATTTCTATACCCGCGTCTAGCGTACCCGAATGCCAGCACTGGCGATGATAATCAAGCTACGCTTTCCCGGCATAACATTCATAACAACTTTGTAATACTAATCCGAATCGCACTACAAGCATACTAACATTGTTGGTCTACTGGAAACGGGCACGCTTCTGGGTTCCTAGTAGATTCCCAGCTAGAGAGATCGCGGTGGATGTCCTCCTCAGACATGGGGAGCACCACACACTGCGACAATTTCTTTCCGACCCCGATCTGACACTTGGGAATAAATTTATCGATTCAAGGCTCCCGATCGATATCTCGTTTATTCAGTCGATGGGTGGATATCAGAATCTAAAGACTAAAGCCCTCAATAGAATCTTCGGGCTTGGCCGGCGTTGAAAAGGTATGACTGAAATGTTCTGACTTTGTAGTAGTAAATGCTAACTATGATTAGTACCTGATTCAGCTCTCTGTTGGTACATCCGCGAAGTGTCGGCTTCGCTTCAAATGCTGGGTTCGATTACAGCTAGAGGGCCTCCCGAATCACTACTGTGTGTACCGTACTTTTTGGCTTCTGCTGACTGCGGAACCATTGAGCGACGGTCAAGTATGAAACTGCACTACGTAGAGGTTCGACGGCTTGTTTCTAAATTTCCCTGCGGATTTGAGCAGCCGTGGTGCAGACAGGCACTGGGTGCAATATGACTCCATATTCCTTGCGCTTAGATGAGTATACGTACGCTCAAGTCTCAATGTATGAACGTTTGAACCCCAAAAGCCCTAATATTTTGTATGTATAGGAAATGTAAATATTGATCGACATCGACGAGGATGGAGCTAGGGTACAAGAGATGTATTTGCCCTAACACCATAACAGATCTCAGCATTATTAAACACAAACTAACCCAGGGCAGCGAATCTTACCTCAACCCGATGACCAGGTTCCAACATCATCACGAAGATGTGAGCATATTTACTCACTGAAGAGAGATAAGTCAACTTGTATTTATCCAAAAAGGCGAGGTAGCGCCTACTCACAGAAGGGAGAGAGTGATGTCGCCATTGACCTTGGCTTGGATGGCAATCTCCACCTCGAGGTTGAGGTCCAAACGAAGCTTCAGAGCTTCCTTGGGTGCAACGGCGCCCTTGTTGGAGCGTCCGACGAGTTGTCCACCAACGACGGAGGAGGTTTCAGCAGAGGAGAATTTGGTAGCGGTTTCTGGGGCAGACATGTTGATGCTGTAGATGTTGGTTCAAATTCTGGGTCTTTTATATGATTCGAGAGAGGGTACGGGCAACGTTATGTTCGCTGTTCGTTTGCCGGACCATAGCAACCGCATAGATTCTCTGTCGGCTCGGTCTCGAATTCGAACAAGTTTTCTGCTACGCGTACCATTCTTATTTCATAGTTCCATGCCTGACTGTTGACATCTTCCCGAGGGAGGTTCTGATGATGAGGTCCATATATTTGGCAGTAGGGGGGAGGGGGATACAGAAGTGCGTGAACGCGTCCGGCATGTTGCGATCGTAAAGTTTCTCACAATGCTGGTATACAGTGGATCGTTGTGGGTCCAAGCTGGCCGTGGGAACAACCGTGGCTTGCCCTTTCTCAGCTTCCTTTTCTGCTCACAGCCTTTCCTTCGTCTCGGTACCGGCGGCCTAAAGCCACTTGATTCGTCGTCCTCATTGAAGCAACCACCTTGACTACCAGAAAAAAATTCCGGGAGACGTCAAGCAGCCCTGAGTCTGGAGCAGAGCCCTTTTTCGTAGAAGCAGGGCATAACGAGAGAGAATTTTCTTGCGTCTAGTTTGGAAGGACGATTTTTTGTTTCGTGAGTAACCTTTCTTGCCTCGAGGCTCGTCTGTAACCTTTCTATTGCTCCTTCTAGATACGATACTCCTTTTCTTGTAGAACCGAAGGCCAACGCAGCCATGCTCAGGCGTTTTTGTCTTCTTATGATGACGACTGTCGGCAATAGAATTAAGGACAGGCTCGCACGACGTGATTTTGCACACACAAATGGTGGATTGCGTGGACCATGATGAAGACGAATACAAATTTTGTGCTTTCAAGGTTCCCATTCCAATTAGCCATGCTGCTTCGTTTTTCTTCCGGCATTGAATGCATTGCAGATTCACTCAATGCCCGCGTGTCTGGGACTTTGCTCGTACTCTCAGTCGAACACAGGTATACGCTGCGTCGTGCATGATTTCGACAGACTTGCCCGAGGCTGTATTGAAGATTCTCTCCTCATGTCTCCATCGCAAGTCTTTAAGTACGTTGACCTTCCGTTGTTATTCTCTTCTACAGCAAAGCAAGCTCCTTACGCTGTCTGATCAGTCTTGCAAATGCTAGCCTTATTCGTTCTCTAATCAGTCATTGTGACGACAAATACTGTGGCTTTGGTTTAACGTTTCATCAAAAAAAGAATGACAGCGGTCTTTCTACCACATCGATACAGAAGATTCAGCTCACCCCCGACCACTTTCCTGTTTCATTATTTGCACCAGTCTCAGAGTTTCTTCGCTTGGAGGCCGGCACCATTTACATAAACGAATCCATGACAATTTGACTCCCATGATACTCTATACCTCGGCTCTCTATTGGTGTATTGGCGAAGCGTGCTGATGCAGATGTCACAAGCTGGATTCGAGAGATTGCAGCGTACACCCTCCCGCATTCGGGAGGGTGTATGTCGCGCGATTCTTTTTACTTTCTTGTGTTGATAACTTACCTGAAGGCCTGAAGGCGAACTTCAGCTAACAGTCTGACACAGGTAAAGCACTACTTCACTGTCATGTTTGGATCCATTGCTAGGTGGTATTTTCTTGCTAAGAGTTTCCCTGCACCTGCCGTGAATCTCGATTATTGTATGGATTTTTGTATACTTGAACAACGTTCTCTCGGTTCCTTGCTCCCTCTCGAAGATCGTTGAATTGGATCGTAAAGATGCCTTCCTGGCTCTGGTTTATACTACAAACATTTCGGTCGTCAAGCAAGATGGTGCTAGCTACGTTCGCTTTCAGGTGCGGATCTGCGTCACGTAAACGAATTCGCGGCAATATAGGGCCAGCTGCTCTTATAGCTATTCAACTCTCTGTTGGCATTTCGGCGAAGGGCGGCAGTCCGGTTTCAGAGGCTGGGCTCGATTCCCAGCTAGAGGGATCGTGGGCGTTGTGATTTTTGGCTTCCCCACCTTGCAGTGAAACCATTGACGGTGCGGTATGTCGCGACTAGAAACAGGTTCCATTGTTGAGGTGCCATGTACTTTTTTACTCTAGTCTCCGACCGCTTGCAATATCCGCTTCACATTAGTTCTCACCTATAACGAGGCGAAATATGCATACTGAAAAGCACAAGAAATTGTGTAAGATCTACTAGAAAGATACCAATCTTCTTGGAGACCTTGTATAATTATGCGTTGGGGATATACATGTATTGAAACACCACCACAACAGTTTCAGGTCACCAGGAGCCCATTGCCTTGCTTCCCGACTGGAACCCTAACCTTAACACGGTCACATGCTTGGGATGCTTACGAAGACACGCGCGTCTGTAAATCGCTATTCCTACTTCTTGCCCTTTAACCATCATCTACGACTGGCTCGTAGTGCTTCTCTCCCATTTACTCTCAACCTGCGCATCTTTGCATTCTCCATATCTCCTGTCACCATGTCTGCTTGCAATCATGCTGTTTCCAGGACGACAATAGAGGTTAGTCGCCTTTTCTTACATGAAATGCCCTAACTGACCCCTTTTATTAGTCGTTCTTTTCCTTCAAGGCATTGATTGGACTTGGTATTACATTCCCATTCAACTTTTTTGCCCGTGAGGAGGCGAGAATTGCCGTAGCCACTCCTCCACCCATGTCATGCTCCAGAGCCAAATCTTGTCTCAATTCGTCTTCTCCCATCTCTTTGCCTTCCTCCTCCTCCTCGGCTTCTCTGAGCTTATGCCATCGTCCTTCAAAGTCAAGTAAGTCATTTCGTATCGTGACCGTCCGTGGCCCTACTGACAGTACACCGCTAGGGCAATACAAGGGGATCGGCCTAGGCCAGCCGAGTTCCAAATTGGTCACTCCTGGTGAAGGCATGGATTTTCCCTTATAATGACGTCCACTGACCGACGGACTCGTAGTGACTACGCCTGCTTTGAAACGCCGCGGTGTCTCAAACACTGTTATTCTTTCTACGAACTCTGGTCGAAAACTGGCCTCTTCCATCAACGGTATGTGCACATGAAATAAGGACCCTTCAACGCCTGACGATGGCTGTAGATTCATGTTCCAGCCCGAAGTATCCTGCCGGATTGGGCCTTGGCGCCCCTCCGACGAGGAACAGGGGTGGTACCAGCGGCAACTCGGGCACTTCCCTTCGAGATCTTCCATCCACTTCCTCTGCAGCTCTTGGACGAATATCCCCTACAATTACCGAGCCGAGACGACGTTCTCGTAAACAGTCAGCTGGCCTGGGTCTCGGCCTTCCTGCATCTAACGCCCTCCACACCACATGTCCGCCGTCGCAGCCACCACCACCACCATCGGAACCGTCTGGAATAGGCATTTTCTCATCCTCGCTGTCTATATCCTCTGAACTCTGTCGCCTCACATCCCAATGTTCACTGAAACCCCCACCGCGATCACAACCTCAGCCGCGTGCCAGCCCTCGTCGTCTTTTTTCGTCTAAATTGGCCTTCGTCACCTCTTCGAAATTCTTGAAGAGGTCGCTCTACACTATTCCAGAGTCGTCAATAGGTGTGCTAGATCAGGATCATGGTAGCTTTATCGGAAACGGAGGGCGCCGTAGCGATGGAAATCTGGTTCATTCATTCGGGCGGACATTATTTTGAGAAGATGAGAACGATTGAGTTATATCTGACATTGCATACTGACATCCATACAATTTACATATTTACTGATTCATGCATATACTTTTTCTTCATTCCTTATCGGCGGCCTCTGGTCAAGTTATTGATATCAGGACTGCTGTAACATCGATCTTGTCCAACGCAGAAGAGGCTTGGGGAATACCTTTCCATACTAGTTGGGAAGAATGGCAAGCGCGTAATACATTAATGTGGTGAGTGGGTCAACGAGATTTTGTTACATGCAGTAGGCTCTTCGTAGTATCTCCAGGAAACTATAAATACATACTTTCGTTGTACATATGATAATCGTTGGGCGATGTAAATAAACTACAGAATCGTATTAGTATGACTCGAACAAGTTGAAAAGACCGGCGCCACCATCACTTGTCATAGAAGACAAGGAGTCCGGAAGTGAGAGATAATGCAAAGGGTTATCAGCAGCGCGGTCGAGGCAATCCATCGTAGCCGAAATCAGGTTAGACTGAGAATCCCATTCATTATTTAGGCTTCCATTAAATCCATACAGGGTATCCATCCAAGAAGACTGTGAGTGAGCATGAGCGAACGAATTTTGGTGAGGGTAGAATAATAACAAACATCATCGTTATACGGCACGGATACTCCGCTATCGGTCGCGATGTGAGGGAAATAAGCATCGGATGCTTCAATCTGAGAGATATCAAACCGGGAAAAGGGATGCGCAGAAGGAGGTGCAGTATCGTAGACGGTCGGAGCTGCCCCCATAACCTGTATCGCAGCGAAATCGAAGAGGATTTCATTTCCATTCGTCCCAAAAGACTGATTCGACTCTACGACGGAGGCCGAAACGAGGCCAAGGGACTGGAGAACCTCAGGCACCGTCGGATTCGCGATCGGAGGAGGCTCGTAGAAACTCTGCGCATCCAGGCGGTTGATTTGCGCTTTGACTTTCTTGCGTCCATCTGCTTTCTTCCCCCGTTTAGAGCGACGAGGCTTGTACTTGTAGCCAGGATGCGCACGCGCATGATCCTCCTTCCTGTCCTTCGCAAGCTCCTTGTAATGGTCCTTCCTCTCCTTGGGGAGCTTTCTCCACGCCGCCCCAGCCAATTTGCTAGCTTTTGTCTGCGTCTCGTCACTGTGAAGCGCCAAAAATTCGGATCGGAATATCATGAAGCAATTCGGTGGACGGGGTACGTGACATCCATCTGACTCCGTGGTAGGAGTAGAGGACCCACAAGAAGAGACGGGCGTCGACCCATCCGTAGACGGAGTATCAGATTGGGTCAAGATGCCACTCAAGTGCACTTCTAAGCATTGAAAAAGGAGTCAGAAACAGGTATAATAGCATTGAGTGAGTACTGACTGTCATTCGTCGTGTACGCGGACAGAGAGTGAGCCATAACGACGCGTTTTTTTGCGGTAAACGAGGAGGATGAGGTGCTGTACGTCTGTAGGACGTGTGGTCGTCGTAGAACTGGGGAAGTTGCAGTGGGGGGCCCTCATTTTTCGCTGCTCTTTTGACACCATCCTGCAGGACCCTGTGGCGACACTGGTTGTATCTGGGAATCCCCTTTTATGGGTTGAAAGTGTACGTAAGAGAGATGTGTCATTCGGTTGCCCAACTTGTGTTTTTGGCATTATCTCGGCGTACGGTCGGCATTCCATTTATGATCTCGAAATTGGTGCCAAAGTCTCGAGCCTTTGTCTGCGCGCCCATTACGGTTTTCGTGGATTTGCCTCCGTATTTTACTCGACCTGGTCGAAAGCGCAGTTGCAGCAGGTCCGTTGACGACGTTGTGCCGGTCCCAACACCACGACCGCAATCCAGCCTCGTCGAAAATTGTACCGTCGACGCCAGAAACGTGCTATTCGTATCAAAGAATCTGAACTAGGCGAACAAGTGTACATTATGCAGATCGATGAGGATACGAGCAAGGACGGGAGTGATAGCAGTTCTGGAATCACCATCCTGAACAGGGCGACAATGACGGATAGGCCTACGCGACCACTTCCTGCGTCGAAGAAGAAAAAGATCGCCGCACCCACATCGCTCAAGGCAGAGCCCTTCGTGCCCAATCCCAATCCGCTGATGCTCCCTGTGCAGGCGCATGTGCCCAAGGGTATAGCAGCCGCGTCTCAACGACGTCTTTTTGTCGTTTTGGAACAGGCGTGCTTGGAGGCTTACCGTATCTCGAGTGGGAGTGCAAAGGGCGCAAGACACGGGAAGGGAGGCGAGGGTGACGTCAAGTATACCTTGCTCAACTGCGACGACCACCAGGGTATCCTCGCCAGGACGGGAAGGGACATCGCAGATGCTAGGCCTGATATTACGCACCAGGTATGTCTGTTTTCTGTCTGCCTTTTGTGGTCTCTGATTTTTTTCATATGTTTAGTGCCTGTTGACTCTCCTGGACTCGCCTCTGAACAAATCTGGTCTTCTTCAAGTGTATATCCATACTGCGAAAGGTGTGCTTATCGAAGTCAATCCGCATGTCAGGATACCGAGGACGTTCAAGCGCTTCAGTGGATTGATGGGTATATCCCCTACATATATTTTTTTTCAGTTTGCTGACATGGGTTTTATTCAGTCCAACTTCTCCACAAACTATTTATTCGTGGTGTCAATGGTCCAGAGAAGCTGTTAAAGGTCATCAAAAACCCCGTCGTCGACCACTTCCCACCCAACACCATTAAACTGACGCTGTCGGGCGATGCTAAAACGCAGCGACTTTCACAATACCTACCCACGCTACCTCAGAGTCATAATATTGCTGTTTTCGTGGGCGCTATGGCCCGTGGGAGGGACGACTTTGCGGATGCCTACGTTGACGAAAAAATTAGTATCAGCGAGTACCCGTTGAGTGCTAGCGTTGCTTGCGGCAAGGTCTAGATAATCTCTACCTTGCATGATTGTCACTGACCTTCTTCTCTAGTTTTGTTGTGCGCTTGAAGAGCTCTGGAACATCGTCTGATCGCCTTCATCTATCAATTCTTTGCCATGGACAAGGTTCAATCTGATTCCACTGTTATGAGGATCAGTGAAGACGTTACTCAGTACTACATATCCAACCTTGACACATGCAGGCTCTTCAGAGTCATCGAAACATCTCCAATCCTTGAGGCGTTCTTGAACCGAGCCAGATGCTAGACCGGAGGAGATTTCTCAGATCAGTTTGATGACCTCGTTCGCTGCTGTGGAGTACAACCAGGGGTCCAAAGATGTCGTGGACTCGGAAAAGGAATAGAATGGGTGTTTCGTGCCATGGCTGCTTTGGGAGCTGTTTTCTGGTACTTAGGACAGGCGTCAGCAATCTTTGTGGATCCAGCCGGGAACGGGTCGTTTCAGGAGATGGCATTGAGACTTTCGGTTCCGTGCATCATATGATACATGCTTTTGGTTATAAACACACCGCAATTTCCTTGCCGTCATCAGCTTCTTCCACATTCCACGATCTACCCTAGAATAGATGAGAACCGATCATTTCTGGAAGAGCTGAGAAACCGATGAAAATATCTGTGGCTTGACCGTGTCCACAATGTCCGACAATTCGCAGATTACTGTTGCAGACCGGTCATAATAGTGGCAGGGCCTTTTTTGGTGCTAGAGGAAGTCCAAGAGAGTGCGAAGAAAAACCGTCAGGTCCGTTTGAGTGCACCGTAATACCATCTTCCTGCGTTCGGAGACGTCGTCAGGGTGAGCATCGACCTCTTCTTCCGTGGCGGCGTGGTCCACATCCACTCTTCCGTCCTGAGCATCTTCTTTGACAGGAGTGGCATGGATTTCGCCAAAAGAAAGTACTCAGGGTAACGACATTTCTTTACTTTACCATAGCACGATATGGCGCCTCGCACATTGTAAACATTGATGTTGGATGGCAAACTCCAGGAAATGTGGACGAGCACTCATAGAAGCATGCCATCATACAGACGGAAAGGCTGCCCTTCACTGGTGCCACTGGAGACCTTGATCTATTGCAAATAACTTCGAAGTTTGAACTCCACCGCCACGTTAGTTAGAGGTCACTTAGCCTAGCGAAGAACTCGGAAAAGCTACAGTGACTCCAGATAATTGTTAAGAAATGTATGTCCTTGTTGACCTTCTGCATTACTCTGACCGGTGGCCTATCCTTATTGGACTTACATTTCAATCCGAACTCTTCGATGCATCAAATTTCAACTCAGGTATTCCACCAGGTTCCATCTCCTCAGTGGAATGATATCCGTTGTTTTTCTCCCGAGTATGAAGACGCCGTCGATATTAGTGGCCTCATTCGTTCATGAGCTCACACGACATACCGCACCACGGTACCAGTAACATTGAAAAGCCCTGCAATAGCACACCCAATCGAAACTATCAGATCTGCGCAAGCTTCCGGCTCACGAGAAAAAGGATAGACGTCTAATACAATCCATCGTGGTAACTGATATTCATTTGTAGAAGACGAAAGGGAGTACGATACTAAATACAAGTTTCGATCGTATGCAATAAGAAGCGGTACTTCTGGTCTTAATCAGCACTAATGTACCCTTCGTTTCGCCCAGTTGACTCAACTCGGCGAAGGTGAGTACCCAATTGCAAGAGTAAATATCCGAGATTTCGGGCGCGAATGACCGGGTGTACATTAGAAACACACGAAGATAAAAGTAGATGAATCCTTGTATTTTTTGTGCCGATCTATGCACCATATGCCGCATCAGAAAGGATTTTTCACAATTTATGGGCAGGCAGGCAAGGCATAATTGATAAACACGTCGTAACAGAAATTTTAGAGACCGTCACATAGATAACTTGTACTACTGAGTTGAAATCTAAAGAGGACGGGTAGAATCTAATGCGTTACCACGCCATCCCCCATGAGTGTAGACGCATTCCAGCGAGTGGAGTCAACGCCAATAGTGATGTATCCAATAATGCCGTTGGCGTAATCCTCCCCATCCATAGGAATAACAGCCAACTCGGGGAACCATCCATTAACGGACTCGGCTGCGTATATGGCATCCTCCGCGTTGGTGGTTCTCTCGATCTGGGTATGCGAAACGTATGGCTCATACGACATCAGATACTCCGACAGATCATCCGACAAGAATATCTGACCCGTGTTGGCGGTGGTATCAGTCTTGACAGTCCCGTTAGACCGGAGTACCCAGTTTTGGTGAACCTGAGAATAATTAGCCAGAGTTCTGTGCTGAAAAAGAGACAGATACCTGAACGTGAATATGCACGGTCCTCTGAACGTAAAATCCTGGGACGATTGTCTTCATCTCCATCACGCCGTTAGCATCAGTGGGCCACATTCCTCGGAGGAAGGTGGTGTTGTCGGTGTGAAGATCGAAATTATCATTAACAATAGTATAGTTCAACTCCTCAAGCAGCTCTTCAAAAGGAGTATTGGGAGAGAGCTTGGTGAACGAGGAATATGATCCAGTGGCGTTGCAATGCCAAAGGTCGACAAGGACGTTCCTCATAGGCTCGCAGGTGTTGATCTCGATCACACCAATGTCCTACATTACAAGAGTCAGATATGCTTGATGTTGTGAATCAAGTTAAACGTACCAAGATCAGAGGGATACCCGGCTGATCCTCGGTCATGTCCTGGCGCAGAGTCTGAGATACTTCCCAGATATACGGACCAGTGGTGGCCTCGGGGGTCAGAATGCAGGTCTCATTCTGAATGGTGGGGTAATACGGCGACTCTGTCGTGATGGTGACCGACGAATAGGTGTCACTTCGCTTGGTTAGGGCCTCGGCGCGTTTCTCTACGCGCCGCTTTTGCATCTCGCCGACATGGCGCGCACACTTGTTCGAGGCGAAGTCGCGACGGGCCAACTCCTTCTCTGAACGCTTGTTAGGCGCATGGGGGCCAGGATGAGCAGCGGCTACCAAAGCAAAGATGAAGACGGAACTGAGGATAGCGGTCTTCATGGTCGCAATGAGTTGAGAGATGCGATGGAATGTATGCTGGGGGATTTGCGCGTTTTATAGGCCGTGATTTTTTCTTTTATTTTCTACGATGAAAAATAAACGAGAAAATCAGTCCGTGCTTTCGCTCGTAGAATCGCCGAGGCAGTGCGCGGAGATTCGCCATCAGAGACGGCGGGTGGTGTATATCGTATGGAAGCCTACGGCTGTTATGCATGTTCAACGCGTCAGTATCCAATAAGAACCGGGTAAATTACCAATAAATCTCCCGAGGGATAGAATTGCAATATCACTTGCGTCAAGGGCAAAATCTATAGGACAGCTGAAAAAAAGGTTGAACAAGTGCGAGAGGGCGGGGGGGCATGAAGCCTCAAATGAGTATCTTACACGTGCGACTGAAACCTTGATATTTTTTGCCCAGGCGTTTTCTTGGCCAACGTAAAAATAGTCGCCTATTATTATTTTCCGGTCACTGGACGATGACGAAGGTGGGATAAGTCTCACGACGGGAAAGAGGAGAAAATACGCTGCTGTTGTTCAGCTGCTTGCTTGTTAGGATGAGATTGTAAAAACTCACGCTTTCACCCACGCGACGTCCCTGTAAGAGGGGGGAGGTCTAGGGTTGGCAGCATTGAGAATCTCCTGGAACCTAATATATGTGGTACAGCTGACCTCGCCGCTCCGTTTCTTCGGTGGTAGCGGCGGCCAGGACGTTGTAGGCAAACATCGACTCGGACGAAGAGTTGGCCAATTTAGTTGGTCCGGCCTATATTCCTTGAGGAATGGAATTTCTACCCCTGCAAGGACGATCCCTGCGTGGGAAAAATAAATGCATGATTTGTAAAGATCAGAATCGTTTTGAAATCGTACCGTAGCCTATGACGTATTCAAATACAATGCCAAGTAGCCTTCAAGCGGTCCGGACTTTTCCGCCGTTCCTTCGGCACAGGCCTCCAAATCCGGACATCTACCGCATTCTTGTTGGACAGCAACGCCGACGTCTGCAGGCAGCAAGGATACCAGGACAGCTCATGCCGCGAGCTCATCATGCCGCTCATTATTCATGCTGCTAGTCAGTGCGACATCTGCTTCTCGACCTATGCGTGGGACCAGCCAGAGCAGGCGCCTCATGTTATTCCTTGTGGCCACACTTTTTGCAAAGAGTATGGTTTGTTTTCTTCGACCAACGTTCGACTTATGTCTTGTACAGATGCTTGACGAACATCACCAGTATCACGAACAGACCGCCGACGTGTCCCTTGTGCAGGAAAGGCTTCAAGCGGGATCCGGTGAAGCTTCGGAGGCTGCATGCGAACGGTCCCCCTGCAGACGAGCTGAAACATAACGATTTGTTAGAGAGATTGGTTCTTGCTTGGAAGCTGACGGATCCAGACCCGGAATTGCGCGCAGAGATTCAACAATTCCTCGACGGAAAGGACGAGAACCAGGCATGTATCCGCTCTATTATCCTTGTCAAGCATCTGAACATCCACAGTATCGATCCCTTCGTAGCGCGCTTGAGGGAACGGACACGCTCCGAAAGCTGAGGTTCAAGTATGAAAAAACGAAGATCCTGATGCGGACCGCCACACAGAAGGTCAGGGCGAACCATACCGAAGATGAGAGGAACAAGGAATTCGAGGCCCTTTTAGTCAGTGAGAATGAGCAACTTCTTTCGTGCGTATTCCTTTTCTCCTTTCCTCAGTCATTCTGACCTCTTGATAGTCAGGTAATTCGGCTAAATTTTATGTTCAACACATAACAATACCATGTTTCCAGATGCGCAGATACCGAGATGAGGTCGATCACTTGCACCAACAACTTGCTATGGTCAATTCGTTCTTTGATGATGGCCCGACCAAAGGCAAGGGAAAGGGAAAGCAAAGACCGAACCCTTTGCCGACTCCACCCCAGGACATTTTCCGACTACCCGAGTACCAAATCTTGAACACTCAACCGTCTTTACCTGCGAATGCGGGCACTAGCAATACGCAGGTTTATACGTCCGTATTGTCAAAGCTTTCGCAAGCAATCCAGCAAGCACAGAGCCAATACGATCCAGCTCTCGGAAGGCAGAACGTCATTGTCGGTGGCGCTCAACCAGAATCTCGTGTCACTATCCCTCCGGAACAGGAGTCTCACGAAGGACCCAATTTCCAAGGCGCGGGAAGGCTGATCGGGTATCTGCGAGGAGACGATGGTAGTTTCCATCATGGCTATTTCAATGAGCAGTCTCAAGCCGGACCTTCAAAACATCCGAATGTTTTACAGACTACTGAGTCGACAACGTCACTCTCGTCTATGAGCTTCGGAGCATCGTCTAGCTTGCGGCCGCATCAACGCAGCAATACCTTTCCTCATGTCAGCTTTGACACTTCTAATTCCTCTCAACCCAGCACCGAAAATTCTGTTCCAAGGACTCATCCTCATACATCTGTCGCGAATTCTCGAGCAGGGGGTCGCACCACCACCTCCCAGCTGGTCACTGGATCTACTCGTTCTGGATCCTCTATCGCCGAGCCGTCTGAGCAGCCCCAATTATCTCAGGGCGCTTCGCAACAACATAATGCTAGGGCACACGGAACAACAGCTCGGAGGCGAAATTTCAACACGGGAATGCGAGTGCTTCTTGAAGAGCACCCCGCACCCCTTGCCCCAGACAATATCTCTATTGTGTCATGGGGGACATCAGCACATTCAGATGGTAGCTCTTTGCGTAGCATGAATCTTCTGTCCTCCTTCTTTGCAGGTTCCCCTGGTGCACCCGGGTCGTACGTCGTGCCTGTAGGAGACCCGAGCGCGTTTTTGCCTCTTCGAAATCCAGTGCGCGAGGAAGAGGGCGGTGTTTTGTCGCCTTTGGACGTGGAATGGATTCCTCAAACGAGGCCTGCCCCGCGTGGACGCCATCGACGTCTTTCCTCCGCCCCGAATCTTCCTTCAGCTTCGCGAGCGACGGTCAGGCCCACGTCGGAGGAAGGTCTTGGTCGGAGGGGATTAGTTGATGAGACGGAAGAAGAACACGATAACGCGTTGGGCCTGGTGGATTTGAGGAGGCGGGAGGATTCGCCATTTATTGCCCAGCCCACGCCGATGGTGCCTGCAGCGCATTTCCTCAGATCGTTCAGCCACCAAGGAGCATGATTCTCTCTCTCTCTTTTTTTTTTTTCTCCATCTCCGGGATACTCTTTACAAGTCGTTAGTTACTTTACCATCGCTGTCGCTCAAACACTACCATCCGGAACATTCAGTCAGTCGCTTGCACATCACATTGCTTTGTATCCATCGTCTTTCCCGTGTCAGAGGGAAATAGTAATACCTGCTCTATCGTATATGCAAATAATAAAAACATACTAGACTAATTCATGTGTCTCGATGACTAATCCATTGTGTTCGAGGTCAGAAGGACGCATCTCGCGACAGTCATCGATTTCCTGGAAATCACTGAGGATGGAGTGAAAACTCAACTAGTGACAGTAATTTCCGGGTTGCAGATAGATTTGTGGCCTTAGGCTTTAGACAATTAATGTGCTCGGTAAGATGAAAAAAACGTGCCCATTGCCGAACTTGGAGTACGGTCCAGCCCTGATTACAGCGTCAATTTAGCCGTGTGCCTATGTGGTTGGCGGATCAGAAAGACGTTCAGGCAAGGATTGTGAACTTCTGTGAACTGGTTCATATGGCTTACTTGTGAATAGTGCCGATTATGCAGTTATCGCCGTGAATCTTTCTAGTACGGAATAGCTAACGCTAGCAAAAATAAAGAATCGACTTGTCATTCTAATGGAGAGAAATCATGTTACAATACATATACAGTACATCCTCCGAGTCTTAAGTAATCAACAGTCCATGATACACAATAGCTCTAAACCGTTAAGTAAGAGAATCTAAAGCAGCCGTCGTCAATTTCGAGATATCAATAAACGCATCAAACAACGCTGGAACGATAAAAGGAGCCCTGCACTCCCGCCGAATGTCCATCAGCACCATCTCACACTCGATCCTCTGCTTCCTCTCTGTGTCGATTTCCAGCTCAAATTCGTCTCGGAATACTGTTGGGTAACGCGCGTAAGCGAAGGAAGAAAGGATTGAAGGGACATACGGAAATCAGGCTCAGGGATAGTCGGTGCTCCCATGTGTTGGAGCTTCTCTCTGATCCTTTTCTGCCGTGCAGCAAGGAATTTCATCTCTTCGTTAAGCAACCCAAGCTCATGCAGCAGGGAGGACTCATCGTCACTGAATGCGCTTCCAGTACGAGATCTCTTGGCTGGCGGTGGCGGTGGCGGCGACACCGAGCGAGAGGTTCGTTTGCCGATTACGATCTGAGGGGTGCCCATGTTAGCAAATATCATAAAAGAATGATATTAACTTACAGATGACTCTCCTTCCACTGGAGTGGAGTATAAGACAGGACTCTGGGGTCCTGAGTGTATGTCTAGTTGATCAAGACATGGAACGGCAATCTCAGACATGATTGCTGGACAGTCTGATCCTGTGTATTGAGGATATGATGTGCCCATCTGTACTACTTGGGTTAAATTCGATACAGATGGTCCGCTGAGTCGTGATTCATCCAAAGCGCTCTCCGGGATGGGTGTCGAATGAGGGATGTTAATGAGGTCTTGAGGAGGTATTGAGGTAGGAACACGACCCATAACGGGGAATTGCATAGGCGGAGGCGGACGATGGAGTTTTTTGTCTGACCTGGTCAAAATCAGTAAAGAGCACCAAACATGGCAAGGAACTCACACGGGCTTCAAGGTTATCTTCGAGCTATCAATAAATGATGAGACAAGGGAACGGCGTGGATGTGTATGGCATACTTACATTCTCTGCTTGTATAACTGTTCTTGCGAAATGCTTGCTATTTTTCTCTTCAGAACTTCATGGAATTGCTATAGTGAAGGAGGTAAGATGCAGAATGAGAAGATATACAGGCAAACAGACATACCCCGCCCTGTTCTCTTTTCCAAAAAAACTTGACAATACCCCCCGCTGGTATAGTCAGAGAAGACTCTGGGGGTTCAGGGAAGCCAAGAGACTTCAAATCCTGTCGAAGAGCTCTGACAGCGGTCTTGGTCATTTTTGGACCAGGAGTGAAGGTGGCAGCTCTTGGAGGAAGATAAAGAACGCGAACAATAAGAAGGACCGAGTGAGTCATGGTTCAAGGTGTACGTAGTTACGGAGAAACCAAGGGAATAATTCGAGTCCCGGTGTAAGTGAGAGGAACACTAAAGGTAGCTGACTGCAGCTATAGA
This sequence comes from Guyanagaster necrorhizus, assembly GCF_019112545.1. Lineage (NCBI taxonomy): Eukaryota > Fungi > Basidiomycota > Agaricomycetes > Agaricales > Physalacriaceae > Guyanagaster > Guyanagaster necrorhizus. The sequence continues at coordinate 102,906 of NW_025064924.1, forward strand.
CACAAAGATAACAAGCGAACGGTGGTGGTACTAAGAGACATGATGTTAGACAGAATGTTGAACATTCGGTCAATGTCGGTCCGATGTGGCAGCGGCATGATTCGGCATTGACCGCAAGAGGATAGGCTCTATGGACTATAGAAGTACACACGTAAGTACTGGCAGCGAGTATTGAAGAGCTGCTCCTTGGTGTGACTAGGAAAATAGTTGCAGGTCCTTATCGCAAAGCGATACACAGAGCGGCTGTGACCGTACTCTTTACTAGCTCGAACAAAGAGACAAATCCACGAAAACCGTAATGGGCGCGCAGACAAAGGCTCGAGACTTTGGCACCAATTTCGAGACCATAAATGGAATGCCGACCGTACGCCGAGATAACGCCAAAAACACAAGTTGGGCAACCGAATGACACATCTCTCTCACGTACACTTTCAACCCATAAAAGGGGATTCCCAGATACAACCAGTGTCGCCACAGGGTCCTGCAGGATGGTGTCAAAAGAGCAGCGAAAAATGAGGGCCCCCCACTGCAACTTCCCCAGTTCTACGACGACCACACGTCCTACAGACGTACAGCACCTCATCCTCCTCGTTTACCGCAAAAAAACGCGTCGTTATGGCTCACTCTCTGTCCGCGTACACGACGAATGACAGTCAGTACTCACTCAATGCTATTATACCTGTTTCTGACTCCTTTTTCAATGCTTAGAAGTGCACTTGAGTGGCATCTTGACCCAATCTGATACTCCGTCTACGGATGGGTCGACGCCCGTCTCTTCTTGTGGGTCCTCTACTCCTACCACGGAGTCAGATGGATGTCACGTACCCCGTCCACCGAATTGCTTCATGATATTCCGATCCGAATTTTTGGCGCTTCACAGTGACGAGACGCAGACAAAAGCTAGCAAATTGGCTGGGGCGGCGTGGAGAAAGCTCCCCAAGGAGAGGAAGGACCATTACAAGGAGCTTGCGAAGGACAGGAAGGAGGATCATGCGCGTGCGCATCCTGGCTACAAGTACAAGCCTCGTCGCTCTAAACGGGGGAAGAAAGCAGATGGACGCAAGAAAGTCAAAGCGCAAATCAACCGCCTGGATGCGCAGAGTTTCTACGAGCCTCCTCCGATCGCGAATCCGACGGTGCCTGAGGTTCTCCAGTCCCTTGGCCTCGTTTCGGCCTCCGTCGTAGAGTCGAATCAGTCTTTTGGGACGAATGGAAACGAAATCGTCTTCGACTTCGCTGCGATACAGGTTATGGGGGCAGCTCCGACCGTCTACGATACTGCACCTCCTTCTGCGCATCCCTTTTCCCGGCTTGATATCTCTCAGATTGAAGCATCCGATGCTTATTTCCCCCACATCGCGACCGATAGCGGAGTATCCGTGCCGTATAACGATGATGTTTGTTATTATTCTACCCTCACCAAAATTCGTTCGCTCATGCTCACTCACAGTCTTCTTGGATGGATACCCTGTATGGATTTAATGGAAGCCTAAATAATGAATGGGATCCTCAGTCGAACCTGATTTCGGCTACGATGGATTACCTCGACCGCGCTGCTGATAACCCTTTGCATTATCTCTCACTTCCGGACTCCTTGTCTTCTATGACAAGTGATGGTGGCGCCGGTCTTTTCAACTTGTTCGAGTCATACTAATACGATTCTGTAGTTTATTTACATCGCCCAACGATTATCATATGTACAACGAAAGTATGTATTTATAGTTTCCTGGAGATACTACGAAGAGCCTACTGCATGTAACAAAATCTCGTTGACTTGACCCACTCACCACATTAATGTATTACGCGCTTGCCATTCTTCCCAACTAGTATGGAAAGGTATTCCCCAAGCCTCTTCTGCGTTGGACAAGATCGATGTCACAGCAGTCCTGATATCAATAACTTGACCAGAGGCCGCCGATAAGGAACGAAGAAAAAGTATATGCATGAATCAGTAAATATGTAAATTGTATGGATGTCAGTATGCAATGTCAGATATAACTCAATCGTTCTCATCTTCTCAAAATAATGTCCGCCCGAATGGATGAACCAGATTTCCATCGCTACGGCGCCCTCCGTTTCCGATAAAGCTACCATGATCCTGATCTAGCACACCTATTGACGACTCTGGAATAGTGTAGAGCGACCTCTTCAAGAATTTCGAAGAGGTGACGAAGGCCAATTTAGACGAAAAAAGACGACGAGGGCTGGCACGCGGCTGAGGTTGTGACCGCGAAAACAGTGGCAGCGAGCTTACTTAGATGTAGGCGAAGCTGCTACCAAAGATATCAATCGAGAATTTATGAAATGGTGTGTGTGCGGATCGTGAAGAAGAACTGGGTGAGTCCAGAATGATGGGTCTACACTCATTTATTCATGTTCCAATTAGCAGCGTGGTGGGCATCTGGGTATGTCGCGGAGACGACATCGACCTTGACGACCCATTCAGCTGAATATCGAGGTATTGCATTTTCCCGCTCTTGTTACCACCTTGTTTCGTATCATTCCACTGTACCCCGATCAATCGCTATAATTATGTTTTGCAACTCGGTGTTCTATAATTTTTTTTTACAGCAAGCAAAGCATCAGATCACTCAGCAGATGGGTAAGGGTGCCATGTCCTATGCTAGACGACGACGAGAGTCCTTATAGCTCTACCCATCCTTGCATCCATGCCACATCGAATGGTTCTTTAACTGTGACAATTGGTTTTCGTACACGACAAGGCTCTGGTGAAGATCTCAAGGAGATACAGACTGTATTTTCACGGTATGACAGCCTCATGGTGGACAAGTATCTGTATTACATTGTCAAAGGTCAGACGGCGCCAAAGTGGAGACCGGCCCGATTAGGATTTCAGAGTGCTTCCCATTTCAATCTTTGAAGCGTCTAGCTGTGTTGGGATTTTGCTGGAAAGTTCTAGAAAGGGCAATCCGGCATCATGCCGAGAGTTGATGAGTAAGCCCGAGAGAAAGAGAAAGTTGTAGTAAATTCTAGATACAAGCCTGGAGAGTATAAATACAAGCTCTGTAGGAGCTGCAGAATAAGGAGTTCATACCATCTGGCCTTACCAGCCTGGAGTCTACCCTGCGCAACACCGAGGATTTCCAACAAGCTGGAACCGTAGGGCTACCTATCGCAATGATGGAGGGTCGCTGAGAATTTGAGAATCACGTCTGTGTGTCAGTGGATTCCACCAGAAAGTATTCAGGGTTGAAGGTAACCAAAAAAGTACCCGCTCCGCTTTCTTTGTACCCTTCATATACTATCCGAAAGATAGCAACAGGCAGCGACCACGTCCTTCCACCGCAACGCTCTTCACTTATAACAGGACTTATTTTCCTTTTTCATACTGGTTCCCTCTCCACACTTCGTGCTTTGATTCGGAACCCCGCCTTTCTGCAGCATGTTTGTGGGTTTGGACAAAGAAATAACGACAAGTGATGATAACGCCACTCAATAAAATTCTTGCATATATAGGCCTCCTTATGTTTAACTAGGTTCCTCCCAAGCTCCCCCATCATGGCTGATAACCCTGATTTTCTTGTCGAAGCTCTGAAGTACGTTTTTCTCCTCCCTTCCGGCAACTTGTATTTCTTACCTATTGTCCATCTAAGAAACACAGAATTGACACCGGAGCAATGGAGTACCATTTACGACGCGTATGTTCCAGTGCTTGACCTCTATTCTGGCTGAAAACTCACTTGATGGATTTAAAGTTGTGACCAATGCCTAAAGATCATCGGCGATTCTTTATCTTCATCTTCACAATCCTCGACTTTCATAATCTCCACGCCATCGAACGTCGAACGTGCAATGTATTCTGGATCTAGCTCTACAGTTGTTGTCCCTTCCATGCTGCACCTCAGTTCTAGTAGCCCCATAATTTCAGATCCCATCGCATTCAATAATCTGAAGCGAAAGCTCCAAGAAATTCAAGAATCTGCTAGCAACGAGTCGATAACTTTTCCGCATCTTGATCGTGCAATCAAAGCGTACACGAGTGGCCAGAGTCGTGGTTTTGTGTCATCTGCTTCGAAAGCAGCTACCTAATATTCGAACGAACCTGCAAATTCCCGTTTACAACCTACACGTCGGGTACCTAGGGATGAGGTACATTTGCCCCGTACTTTTCAGTTTTGCCTCTCACAACTGCCTATTGACCATTAGGCGTCTTGTAATTGGTTGTGAAAAAAGGACTAAAGCCCCCTGAACAATTTGACATGCCAGATAAAACTGTATCTGTTGTGATTTTCTCCGTTGTATCAAACCTTTTACTGTTGTTCTTCTTCATAATATTATCCATCCCGTATCGGAAACGTGGCAACTACAAATATATCACTTTTATTAAACAAGATAGTTCCTAATCGACCGTTTAGCGATTCCCAATTTCTTCAACCTTTGTATCTCTCTTGCATCCGTCATGGTGAACACTGATACCTTCTCGAACTTCTGCCCTGACAATCTTCGTCCGGCGACCCAATGAATTTCTGTCCATGGCGCACGGGTCACGAATGCTCCACTTTTCCCTTGGCTGCTGGCTATCAATGTGTACGAGTCGTCAGATATCTCATACAGATGAGCGGCGACGATTCCGAGTGAATGAGACTTTCCAGTGTCATCTTTGACAACTAGCTTCCCCCGTCGTATCAGTCCTTTCGGATCTTCCGCACCCAATCCCTGTACGCGGCCCTCTTCAATGCACATCCCGTCGTACCAGTCAGCATTCGTCTCTTCGTCGCGCTCCACATCCGCGTACAGGCTGACCCTACCTATCGGCAGACGCCTCTCAGTCATGACTTGGTTCCATGACGGTCTCCAAGTATGTTCGCTCCCAGGTCTAGGATACAGGAAGAACATATCCCCCCTGTGTTTCGTCCGCATCGTATTCACCACCGCCAACCAAAGAGCATCGACAGACTGTGTCTCATCATACGTTGGTATTGCCTTGAACCGTAAAGGGAATATCAATGCCGCAACATGATCCACCGCATGCTCCGACTTGCGCTGGCGAAGATGCACTAGCAAGTCGAACACATTGTCGACGCGGTGTACGGTATCTACCAGGGACTCCAATTGTTCGTTGATCCTGTCTAGTACGGCCTTGTGATCCTGCTCCGCGGCTGTCTGCGGGGTCATCCCTGCTCCATCGTCAGTGACCCCGCCTATAATCCACTTCCTGCTGATCTCCTGTAACGTCCACGCACGGTTCAGCCAAAAACGGGGACTATCCAAGTCGTCCATTTTCAAGCTGAAGGCCCCTCCCAGCCCACAGAAGTAGTACACGACCATCTCGGTTTCGTGATACACATACCCGCTAGTGGATACGTCGAGCTTCCATTCCTCCTCACGCAGAAGTTCATTCTCCTCTTTTCCACGTCGTCTCAAACAGAGAACGTCCAACCAGATGTATTCCGCGCCTAGGTTCAGCATCTCAATTCGGACGAGATCCAAATTGCCATCTTTATGAATGGGAACTGGCCATTCGTGTGCATTTATGGGTGTGTTGACTTGAACACGATGTTCAGGGCTCATCCAAGCGTACGATATCGCCCATGGTTTCTTCTCAGAGATGATCCACTGTGGTACCACACGGTTGCTATAAAGATCCCATACGCGTCGAGGGGGCATGTTCGGATTTACGATCCAATTGCCCACGAGCGCTTCTCGTCGCATATTCTGGTCCCTCTCTTCACGTATGCGTAGTTCATTCTGTATGGCGCTCCAGTTGGCGTTGTACCAGATTGGGCGTAGACGGCCGTATGCGGTGCCAAAATCATATTTCCTCGAGATACAGCTTTCGAGAATGGAATGTAAGGAGGAATTGTTCAGCGTGTATGATGTTCCGAGGGTGGTGTTGAGTTGATCTAAAAGCCCGACGACGCCTATGCTGGTACAGGTAGTATTGGCGAGAGAAGAAGTTATGACGGGTTTTCTACCCGTGTAGGATCGTTGATTCGGAACTGGAATCGATGATTCTACCTTTCCTATCTCAGTCAAGGCAGAAATAATGACTTGGGGATAAGTACGAGGCTCGCTTAGACGTGATTGCAGTGACTGCTATATGTTACTGACTGCTGTTCTTTTTCATTTTCGACACTTACCCCCATTGTAACAATCGGATCAGTTTCAAAGCGACGGCGAATATTGTAGCGTATTCGAGCTGGCCTAGTCGTCATTGAAATGGGACTTTATAGGGAAGCCAAAGTACGATACATACTGTTTTCAATCCTCCAGTTGCCCAAACGCCAGTCAAATCAGTAGGAAGTCAAGGTCCAATATTCCCATCAGCCTTGACATTCATCACGATAAAGAATACACTTTCATCACATGATGTGAACTAAAGTTGACCTATGATTCTGTCGGTATATGGAGGCGTCCGAGGATCGAACGGTGGGATACCTGTTAATAGTGAAGAATCACATCATTAAGTACCCACTCAACATCCCGAGATTAATGAGTACATGCATATATTTTCAGCCTGGACGTGAGAGCTCTAGTGCGGAAGAAGGAAATGCTTGTGTTGAAGGTCTAACATGGAAGGGAACGAAAGGAGGAACTCATCTGTACCTAGGACGTCGCAGTAAATGGGAAAGGTACGGGTTCGGAGCCGGTTGATCCCGAGGGCTCGGGTTGACTAAAAATGGAATGTCGAGCGGGTCGCTTGAATAACAAATTATACAACACAGTGAATAAATTCAGTCGCAGCATACTGTAGGGTCAACGGTTCCACGGTAGTGAGGGGAATCGGGATCCCGGGGAAGGCCAATAATTACAACACCTAGCTTCCCAAAAATGGGAAGGTAGGCGCAGCGATCCCCCTGGCTAGGATTAAACCAGCCTTCGACGACCGTCCTAACACGTTCCGCCGATATATCAATAGAGAGTTGAATATAGTCGACGTCGGGGGATCCATATTGCCGCGGATTCGTTTATGTAAGTGAATCCAGAGGTTGTTGGTAGATGCTTATAGGGAGGGAACCTCAGTGCCTCGAGGGGGACTAAATCTTGTCCCCCCTCCATTGCAGTAGAAAACATCCCTGTCTCTCGAAGGAGTAAAACCAAAGCCAACAGCCGCTATTATGATCAAGTTAACATAGTCGGACTCGTGTAGATGGTGAGAAGAAACGTAAAAGATAAGTATCTATGCAAGAGACGACGATGGAAGCAATAATCAGTAGGTTTTCTGGAATTCGAACCGGAATAGACCAGAATCCGGAGTTTCCTCCTTCGTCACGTTTAAAGCTAAATAATCCTCACCAATGATTATCCGTATGTATAAAGGAGATCAATACGCACCTACACTCTCCAACAAATCCAGTCTTCCGTACTACGGCAAATGTTCAGTGAAGATATCTTTTTACCGTCCAGGTACTTCCGAATCCATCTTCCTAGGCCTGCCCACCCTGCGGAAGTCAGTCCCATCAATTTTCCGGATCAACATTACTCTGTGTTCTTATCTAGATCTTCCTCCGAGTCGTGATAGAAGCAAAGACTTATAATTCTCCGACCCCTGACGCTGCAAGCAAAGAAGGATGGCGGTCACCAGTCCAATAGAATCGAATCCGACTCCGTCTAGGCGAAGCTGGGTTTACGACTTCACATCCCCCCAGTGGACCGATATGACGTCGTCGATGCTTCAATATCCAATGTCAGCAAGATCCGGCCTATCTCTCAAAGCCATCCACATCCGCGCGCATTAACCACATGGAGCTGCTCGAGCAACCCAAAGAACCGTCAGCGTCTAATGATCGAGTGGACTAACCTTGGATTGGAAGGTTAGGGTAGGCAGCTTTAATCGTACCGGTGACAACTAGAAATTGTCTTCCTCCTTTTGCCATCCTCTGAAACTCAGAAGTGACACCGAAACATGCAAGCCAGCTTGAATGCAGATAATGGAAATGAATGACTGATTGTAGAATCCGGAAATGCGATAATAGTACATATGGAGGGAACGCCGGTAGAAAGACAGATAGAGGACAATGCGAGTGTGCTATCATACTGGGAAGAAGAGGCGAAGAACTGCTTTTAGCCTGGGCTAAAAGACAATAAACATACGACAAACGACAGGAGGGGGGGAGGGGGGTAAAATCGGATAATAACAACACACCAAATCCGTAAATGTCCCTTCCAATTTATAGGATGGAAGATACCATATTATGTCGAAAGCGTATATTACAGGAGCTCCATCAAGCATAGGTGACTCCAGGTAATGTCATCGATGAAGCTATCATTTTCCCCTTACCACTGCCAATGGATGAATGATAAGACGAGAACGCAGGAGTCGCCCGAAACGAGCTAGATGTCTTCAAATTAGGCTGACCATAAATAGGAGATCGTGAAGGGCCAGAAGCAGAGTAGAAGTTTGTGATGGATTGTGAATAAGACAAGGTGGTAGTGGGGGTGAGCCGCGAACGGCTCTGACTGTTTTCACGCCGCGTACTGCGGCTCCGGGGAGTGTTGGGAGTTTCAGGACTACGAGATGTAGAGGGTGCCGGCGCCTGGGGAGGATGTTCGGCTTTGTCGGGAGTGGCGGGCGCATCGTCTTCCCGCTCCTTCCGAGAACGTGAACGTGAACGAGAAGGTCGACCTCTCTCCAATTGCTGAGACATTTCGAAGGCATGGGCAACGTCACTGGCACGAGTGATCGGTTTACCATACACCTCATCCGAGGTCACCGATATCTCGGAAGGACGCGAGGAAGAGGAACGCGATAGGGATCCGTAACGAGACTGAGAAGTAGAGGTACTGGTAGAAGTGTGCTGAGAAGTGAGTGTCGAAGGGAAGTGACTGGATGTGAGGTTTGGCATGGAGGACGAAGCTCGAGACGATGACTCTTCTTGCAGTAAGTCATACAGACGATCTCGGAGGTGGAGAGAGTTGTGCCTCTGAGGGGGTGGAGGTATTTTGATCCGCGATGGTTCTCCCGGAGTGGAGGGGCCAGAGCTGGAACGTAATGGCGAAGATGGACAAGTTGGTGGATCACTCACGCTAGAGCTCACCGTCGGGCCAGGAGCAGTCAACGACAGACCACTCGCGCCAAGAGGTATTTGGGGTTTGTAAGCTGGCCCATGTGAGGAAGACCCTGAGGCGGCGCGAGTCACGGAAGTAAGTATTTGAGATGGATCATCAAAGAGATCGACAGATCGGCACTGGCAGGAGAAAGGGCAGCCTACGGCTCCACACCGTTCAGGCATCGGAATCTTCTTGTTGCAGCCTTCCTCGATATCGGGGAGCGCTATGAAACTTTCCACAGCGGAGGTCTCCGGGGTCGTACCAGCGACTTCTGGTAGAGGGGATATGAGGAGCTGTGTGGTCAGAGGAGAGAGGATATCTTGTGCGGCTTCGGTAGAAGGCCGTACATCGCTCGCCTTGCGGACTTGTTCAGACTGGGATAAAGGATCAGGGATACCGTATTGACGTAAAACGTCTCTTAACCTAGTCCTCTCGCTTTCGGCATGAAGATACTATACGGAGAACCATGAGTAGGCATCCAAACACCAGCTCGACGGAAATAGCCTTACAAGTCTGATGATGGGACGAAAGAGGAACACGTCAGCGATGGGGATGTTGGAGACGAGGACGCGGCTCACTCAGCAACACCGAAGTACGCTCCTTGAGCCTTGCTGCAATAATCCCGCAAATTGTCCTCCAACGCTTGTGCATTCCTCCTATCTCTCTTCATGTCTGCCTCGAGATCACCCGCCATCTGATCTGATCGGGCTTTCTCCGTCGCCAAATGCGCAAGTTCGCGCTTGGTCTTGAGCAAATCGCTCTTGACGTTACATAGATATGACACGACTCGATGAATGAACCGCAGCTCTGTAAACTAGTCGCTCATCAACAAAAGGGTATATAAAAGAAACCATGAAGCATGACGCACCAGATTACGCGGTTGCCCAGCGAGGAAGGACTTGCAATCCTGGATGAGCTGTCGAAGGCTCGCCTCTGTCGACCCTTCGTTAGCAATATTCGCGATGGCCTCCTGCAGCCGTCGAGCCTCCAGCTCAGCTGGAGAAGCGCTGGGTGGTCGCTCAGGGAAATGAGACGACGACCGAACATCATCTACGTCAATATGAAGCTTCACGAAACCCCGTGGCTCAAAGCGGCTTCGGCAAAGAGGACACTTGAGACGCGTGATCTGATTGAGACAACTAATGAAAGAACGTTGAGAACGTTGACATGGGGAACAAAGAAGACTCACTTCAGGCAGAAAACATGTCCACACTCAATTGAGCAGGGTGCTTTGGTATCAATACCAAAGGGTTCGAGGCAAACGTCGCACGTCGATCCAGACCCAAGACAGAGCATGAATGGATGGTGGGGAGGTACGCCGGAAAGGTGGGGCTCAGGAACTGGAATAGATAGGCAGCGTCCCCTTTTGAAGGAAACGCGGGGTGAATATTATGAACAAGCCGCAAACACGTGGGAGGATTCGTTGGTGGCTAATGGTATGGTGGAACAATCGAGGTAGAACAGGGAAGCTCGCAACATGGCGACTATATCAAAGTTGGATGAGCCAAATGGTAAAAATGGAAACACGAGGCCGTTCCTTTGGAGCTGGTCTGATGAACTGGGTCGAGCCACCCCGGACCTTTTGTTACATTCCATCACAGACGAGATTCATATGGGTCTAGCTGAATCTAGTAAAAAGTCACTTCGACTACTCAGTGCACACAGTGAAGAGCGTGACCGCTGATGGACTTTGTCGATAGCGGAGAGAGCGCGTCGGATATGACCTAGGCTCTCCATTCCACCGGCTTTCATCGTCCTTTGTAAAGCGCTATGGGACCGGATGAATCGGAACAAAGCTCAAGGCGGAAACAATGTGCCTACGTGTAGGCAATCTCGAGGGACTTCCGAGAGCGACTCCTGCCAAAGCGCAAGATCATATGGGAAAGACTGTCGGTGCTTGCCCATCAGAATGAACCAGTGCCGATGGACAAACGTGAGAGTGCGTTTATGTATTTTGCGAACCGAAAACTGGGTCCAGAAGACGGTTCTACGAATCTGAACGTTTTAATACGATGCTGAGAGATATTGAATTGTCAGGGCTTCACATCATACTCTCATAATGATAACGATTAATCGCTTGCTTCGAAATCCATACCCAATGAAGCGACGTTGCTAAATTTGCCTCGTCTTTGGGTTAAGCGCTTGTTCTGCAACCGGATAGCACATTGAAGCTTGTAGGAGAAACTTCAAAGCATGAAAAGGTAAAGCAGTAGAACTGGATCTTCTTCGCATGATAGGCTGAAAATGCCGGCTTTCAGTCAACGTAATCCTAGAAGACGGATGTTACCCTGACTGGCTCGCTCCTGTCACCGTACAATGTCATGCCTAAGGAAATCGCGTGTACGGAAGCCGGCGACCCTGGCCATCTTGAGAACGACTGAACCCAGTATCGCAGTATTCTTCAAGATAGGGTGAATGTTTTTCGATACCCCGCTGCTTCGTGTCAGTAGGACGTCGCACGGGTCTTCTTGTATCATCTCCTTGCGGCAGTATTAGAACACATTTGAGACGTGCTTTGCTGCAAGAGACATATCAGAATGCCGGAGATGCAATATCGGATCACAAGACGTACCACGTCCTGCTGCTCCGAGCTCGCTGACCATCCATCGCCACCGATAATCGTGACCATTGAGGCACACGCTTGGAAGAGCTTCACATATGAGGAATATTCGAATTAAAAACCAATATTGACGATATTCTGCCCGGCATGGTGAGGCACGAGAGACGACCGTGATGAGCAGTGTGTCGGAAAATACGTGTCATTGCCACGTGCAGCTACTGGCCTCCCTATCCAGCTCAATTTCGACATCCACTGCCTTCGTCCTTTCCACCATTATTCTCTTTATTTCCTCATAATGGTATGGAGTATTCTCTTGAATACTCTGGCTACGATGCTGAAATACCCTACCAGTCGGATTCAGACTCACCCAAGACAAACGGCAAGGCCACGACCGTAGCAAAACCGCCTGGCGCCCAGATTCGGTACGCTGAATGCGACATGTTCGTGTGCTAACGTAGACTCACCCTCTCGAAGGCGCCGAGCAAACAACTCACAAGTATCAAGACCCAATTCGACTCGTGCGGCAGGCGCTGGTGGATCCTCCAATACGATGTTGAAGCTCTACACGGACGACTCTCCTGGACTGAGAGTGTGAGTAATCGCCCGTTCTTCTGTTGGCCGTCATGTCTGACGATGAATACCTCCAGAGATCCATTCATCGTGCTTATGTTGTCGATAGCATTTATTGCCTCCATTTTTTTCCTTCACATCTCGGCGAAAGTCATCCGTCTATTCACCAAGTAATCGTATTATTCGGAGGGGCTGGTAAAGGGCCACTATGTACCGAGACCGACCACCCTGTTGTATCCCAAAACGTACTTGTCCGACCGTTTATACCACACCTTTTGCCGCGGATTCATGGAACCCTCTGACCCTGGGGTATCATAATGAAACCGTCCGAAATGAAGCCTAGCCACACGACCAAGATAACAACATTTACTCTCAAGACCGCAGGAATTATCACAATTTTCCCTTTTTTTCCGGATAGACAGTTCGAATATTCGCTAGGACGCGCGCAATTTCATCGGTAAAAATTACGCATCAGACCTTTCCATTATTGAAGCCACTTATCGCCTCTGCTTAGACTTGCTATCACCTACGTCTTGTCAAGTCAAGGGTACCTCACTGCTGTCGTCATCACATATGCACATCTCATCTCATCTCATCTCATGCACCTATACAACTCTTCTAGATAACGATCTGTTAAGGCCCACCCACATACACGTCATTTCGTATCCACCACGGGTGATGTTGGGGGTTCAAACCCACGAGAACGCGCATAGGACAAAGCCGCCCAAGGTTCGACTGATAGTAAGTGCCTTTTCTCGTCATGTTACCTCTCCTTACTCACCTACATGAATAGTGCGTGTCCACTAGAATCATCTCCGCTTGAGTTCGCTACCCCACCTTACCGTACAGATGCCGGGTCAACCGTTAATAACCAAATCTTTGGCTTTGCGACTTTGGGTCCACCGCAGAGAAAATTTTCTTCTTTCCGTCTTCCTTACCTCGTGTGTATTGCTGAATCGGAAGCCTCATATCATCCTTCGAAAGTGTGTAAACCAGGCGTCTGATAACATGCGTATGCAGCATGTCTGGACGTTATGATCACCCACAACCATTCTTGATATCTTAGGAATAGCTCAAGCATAAAAAGCACTCTCCGAGAAGAAAGGTCGGCGCTAACGGCCGAAAAAGAACACACCAAAACGCGGTATACACGTTGCGTTGATTCTTGAGCTGGTTTACTTCTGACGTGGCAGTGCCGCGGTGGGAAATAGGGTAGACGAGAGCTGTGAAAAATGCAGTCTGAGAGAATGCTGGAAGGAGTTAAGCGAAGGGCGGCGCAGGGGTAGAATATTTCTTCCCAAGGTCGAAGCAGTGTCGATCCGTGAATGTGGAAAGAAGATGTGTGATTGGAGGATGGTGGTTTCGATGAAATATTAATGAACTAGCGAAGCTTGGGATGAAATGAAGCGACAGCAGGCATTTTCCCGACAAGAGGAGCGGATTATCTCGCGTTAATCCTCATCAGAGGTTCTGATTACTGGGCGGTCGTATAGCAGGAACCATCACCGTGCGGAGCGCAGGGTTAAGAAGCACCAATCCTTTCATCCAGGACTATGGTTATCAGATCTAAGCAAAGCAAAGGTACGTTAAACCACCTTTGGATCTCTAGCAGGCTGTGAGACAGCAATCCGCCAATCGTATCGTGAACGCCGTTCCCTCATGCCTTATGTATCTGTCAACACCCGGGAAACCAGAAGTTATTCACCCACCACAAGGATCCTTCCGAAGGTACAGGTGGACCCATGGGGTCCGAAGCCTCGCGGGAGACCCTGAGTAGCCGAAAGGTTGAACATGGGAACGACGAGCATCCGAGGGCGCACGTAATGTAATTCACTACAGAGCTATAAGATTTATAATAGCGAACGACGGAGTCTATCAAGAAATAAGGTGATACCAATGACCTATGGAACTGCATGCAATGGGTTGTTTTTCCCACTCTCAATTAGTATAGTTCGCGACCTTCCAACGCCCAACAATTGACCACGTTAGATTTCAGAGCCAAGCACCAAAGGTGATATGCTCTATGCCTCCTCAGCCCGGTCCTCCACCAAATCCGAGCTCTACAATGACAAACGAATGAATCCAACATCATCTGCTTTAGGTCGTAACACTGACTTTGCCTCCGGCGATAACCCGATAACCAGCCCCAAGCAACCACTTGGGCACATCTTGCACCGAGGAGTCGATTGCACTTGAAAAAATCTTGCCAAACGAAAAGAACGGAATGGACAGTCCATCTGAAATTTGCTATATTTGACTATAGCTGAACCAAAGACACGCCACACTCACGTATGATTATACTGCCTAGCACCACAAAGGAGACGATTGGCTGCAGCGTAGCCGCCAACAGCTCTTGCTGATTCTGCGGAGGATATTGAGGCTCCGGCAATCTCGTCAAGGCAAGCGTGGAAATGAAAATAGCGCCGACTCCCATCTGCCAAAGCCACAGTTTTTTAAAAAAACAGTTCAGAACTAAATCGTGAAACACACAGGCCCTATAGCACCAGTCAGAACATTAAACCAGGTCCAAAGGCCAACACGTACCAAAATGTCCAACAAAGAGCGCTTCCCGCCACGACTTAATCTCGGGTATCCATCTGTACAACACTAACAGTGAAGGAACCCTTCTCAACACCAGTACCACGATGAAAAGCACCATTAGTCTTCCAGATGTAACCCCCAGCAATGGGTTGTCAAATGCTCCAAACCTTAGCCACGCCCCAATATACACAAAACACCCGCAGTTCAGCACCAGATCTATGACGGACGCGAACGCCTCGCCTTCAACCTGCACATTAAAATCTCCATCCCACGACACAGCCGTGCCTAGATATCATATTTCAGTGACGTTACATCAAAGATGAAATTCAGAACACATACCGGCAGCAAACGCGGCGAGTAAATCGTCACATCCCACGGTAGTCGCAATCCCGACCGTAAAGAACGTCAAGGCAAGGTACTGCGCAATATAGGACTCTTGGTCAATGTAGCCTTTTTGCAGTGATCTCTTCATCAGCCAGGAGAACGTTAGACCTACGGACTTGGTCAACGGAATCCAACATTGCATAATGAGAAACAGGACCCAGTATGGCACCCAAGGCAACGCCAAAAGCTACTCCGTCTGAGCGTCAGGTTAATCATAATCTCAATGGATATCAAGACGGAAAACATGCATAACCATTCAATGATTAGCCACTTCTCAATGGCAACTCGTTTCGATGATTCAAGGGTAAGATAGATCGAAATCGACAAGAAAGGATACGCTTAAAGGGCCTCCCAATCAACTTGAAATCCATGTTCCAATCGTGACCTACTCACCAAGCCCATCGTTCGTTGCAGCCTCTGCAGACAAAATGTGGCGGAGTTTGGCAGGGACATGCTTCAAAGCGAATTTACCTCCTACAAGGAATCAGCAAGCAGGTAAAATAAGAGAGAAAAGAGGTCTCTCACCGACGATAGCGGCGCATATAATAGGATCCGTTGGCGTAAGGCATGCTGCAATAGCCAAGCACGATACAAAATTCAAGTCACTGAAAAGGACCTGCAGAACACCTAGTGACATAAATCACCGACCCTAGCAATCAATGCCACACATACCCGCAACAGTCACCCACCCAAAAGCCATAGTAGGCACGACCATCACGAGTAACCCCTTCGCGTGCCTTGCCACATAGTTTTTAGGCAGCTCGACGCCACTCGCAAACAGCCCAATAGCCAACACAATTCGCATAACTTCGAGGGTGACTGTGTGGGATGCTCCCCAAGAGTGAGGGTCAAAAATACCCCAACCATACGGACCCACAAGAACACCAAAAGCTGTCCCAAGCACGACCTCGCTGATGAACAACTACAGGACAGCAGAAGTCAGAAAACAGTGCTAGCGAAGATTGAGGAGCCATACATACCTTTTCTTTGACAAGCAGGGATATCAAGGAAAACTACGGACAAAATCAGTACGAGTGGTCAAGGTACATGAGAGAGATGAGCATACGGAAACCACAAAACCTCCCAGAACTATGTACGCAAGACACGGTGCGGAGACCTGCAGATTGAGCTGATAACAGCTAAATCTAAGTAGGCGAAGAGTGGACTGACTTTGAAGAGTTCAGAGAGGTCGATGAAGCTCAGATTATCCAGTGCTGGTACCACCAGGGCTCTGGCAGCCCATTCGATAACGGGAACCATGCTAATATCAGGTTAGATAGGCGCAGGCCTCGGGCTTTTAAACGGGGCCCTTGTTCTTCTAAGGCCATGGATTTAAGAGAAGTCTCGCAACAGCTTCCAAAGCAAGATTACCAGTTACCGTCTAACGTCCACCAAGCAATATGTAGGGGTATAGTCAAGGAGAGATTGGATATTGAATGGTGAATGCTACGGACAGCGAGTTTACCAAATGGGAAGTCAACAGGTGTGATGATGATAGCTTAAGCCAAACGGTCTCTAGTTGGAATGTTGGGTTGATCATCAGTATCAAATCCAGAGTCTCGGTCCTCGAACTATGAATGGTCGACCTTCACGCAATGTTGATGGGATATCAAGAGATGCATCCATAATAGGCTGACACTAGCTAGTCCAGCTCCAAGAACCAAGACTACCTTGGCAGGAAAAATTAAAGTTCTACTCATTCATTCATTCTCGCACCGCATAAACAAGTGAAATACCACTCTCTATCCAATTCCTCGCAGCGCTTCTCGACGGGATCGTTCATGTCTTAGACATATAACTAATGCACCGCTCCTCTCCAGCCTCAATATTCCGGGGGGGTGGCATAAAACCGCATCGAACGTCCTTTCCGTTGTTTGCGGACATTAGGAGAACAATCTATAAGAAATTGAGTAAAGCCGACGGAGATAGAAACTACGCAACCAACCATGATCGCGAACCCTAGCATCTCACTATCTCCCGACGTGGACGTACCATACAACCCAAAGACATTCCCTATACTCGCCCACACGGTATCCACCGTCGCGTACGCATGAAAGACGGGCACCGCCTGCGCCGCCGTATGTAGGGACGCATACATCCGGATCTGAGAGTCAAGCTCGTTATCCTGCAGTTGGAGAAAATCTGTCCATTTGTCACCACCCATGTATCATTCGACGATTACAGACGCGAGAAATCGTACGGTGTCAAGCTCCAGCTCTGTCAGAGGCTCCAGTATATAGCCCAAGCGACATCGAGGTCCTGCTTACTAGTAATCTCCTTCCTGGATCCAGGTTCCTTTGTTTTTTGCCCTTGAGCCAGTCCATCCACCGCAGCCTTCATTTTCCCCAGCAAGCCATCCCCATCCAGGCATCACGACATATCACAGAGCAGAACCATACTCCAGCACCGTCATATCGGATGTTCCAGGCGTAGCGGTCGCAGTCGAATGCATAGGAAAAGCAGTGACCGCAGACTTCTTTGCGAACTACGCGGTATATCACCGGAGCGTAAGGGATGAAAAGGTGTAGACGAGGGTATATTTTAGGACAGATGTCGTTGCGAATAGACCATAACGGGTTCAGCTGGAACGATAAAATCAAGTAAAAACATACTTATTTAAATAGTTATTTACAGATGGCTTATCCATCCAGATTCAATCATCGTGTCAGTCTTTCGTCCTCTGATGCTGTGGACACCTCAGAAGCATTATAGAATATGTCCTAGGTAAGGCAGACTCAAATTTGTGGTACTGTTCACTGGCAGCTGAGTCCACTGTCTTCTAGTGTCGATTTCGAACGGTTCATTGTCGACATTATTAACGTTTCGTGATATGTATCTGTCAGGACAGACCTATCACATTAATCCAAGAAGCTCCTTACCAATTTTGCCTCAGGATATGAGCGATTCGCTCACTATAATTTGCAGTGTGGCTCTTGTATCAAGTGCATTCTTGATATTATTCGAAGCCATGGATGACCCCCATGCAATCGTTGGCGGCGGTATTGTCAATCACTTGTACTTCTAGCAGCTTTCGGAATGCACAACGCCGATGGGACGAAGAATGCCAGTAGACTAAACAACATCTCAACCAATCTTCTGTCCCTCTTTCAAGCTGGAGCTTTCTTCGGCGCCTTGGGTAGTGTTCCGATATCTTGTGATTCATTGTCTCGCGCTTCTTCTATTCGAAAAGTTCATTTTTGTATCAGCAAAGCTTGGCAGAAGGTATACTTTACTCGTATGTTCTCTGTTCTTCTGTATCGGGGCAGTATGTCTGTTTCTTGTTCCGTCGTTGTCGCATCTTTCAATATTGCGCATAGGTTCTGACGAATGTAGCCGCGTCCCATCAAATGGTCTCACCCTTGCTACGCAGGGCGAGTCATCTCTGGTGTCGGAATAGGTGGGATATCGGCCGTAGCCCCAGTTTTTGTCTCCGAGTGTTCGCCCAAAGAAGTTCGAGGACGAATCAACGGGATGTTCCAGATCATGGTGGCCACTGGAGTTATGCTGTCCTACTTCATAAATTGCGCGTGTCTTCAAGTTGTCACCACTAGCGTCCACTAACAACGATACACCCGAAGACGGTATCGGCACCCATTCCAGTGGCAGAACGTATGGAAAATCCTATTCGGGGTCCAGCTCGCGCCGTCTAGTATCATGACCTTCGGCTTGTTGACTATCAAGGCACCTATTCCTACGCACTGCTTGTACTGGATGTAGAGCTGACGAAGATCTTAATCCCAGGAATCGCCTCGTTGGCTCGCGTCAGTTAACCGAAAAGATGGTGCCCTCAAGAACCTTGCCTAGCTGCGAAGACTTCCACCCACCTCTGAGCAAATCCTGCACGAGATGGCCGAAATCGATGCCGTTGCTGAGGAAGAGCGCTTGGCTCGCGAGGGTCTGCAGTGGAAAGAAGCATTTTTTGGTCTGGAGTATACGGCGTCGTCAAACTGGCATCCACGTTGTTGTTCGTCTTCTTCGGGGTTGAATGGCTTGACGAAAATTATCCCTAATCGTTTCTGCGTTTGGAATGGGTACATTGTTCTATATCGTTGGGGCATTTCTTAAGGCAAACCCACCACCCTCGACCAGTCTTCGCCGTGTCAAAGACTAGTCCAGATATGGTCAGCAATCTGGGTTGGAAGCTTTTCATAATGTTTGCCACTGTAGAAATCTGTGCAATGGGGCTATTTTCGATGTGCGTATTATCTCTATTCGCGTATTTCAATCTCTCTGCCGACGTAGTCAAAAAGTCTTATCCCAGAGACGAAGGGCCGTAGTCTTGAAGACATGGATGTCATATTCGGTGCCATTAGCAAGGAAGAGCGGAACAAGAATATTATCAGACAAGAGCACGATTAGTCGACCGCTCTCATGCAAACCACTCAGAATTTGCTGACTGGAAACATAGAACTTGAAGCGAGAAGGTCTGATCTTCAAAATACCCCAAATTACAACGGCCACAACGCGTGAAATTTGAAATACACTCTGCTGTATGATAGCCTCCGATTATATGCAGCGCCTGCTTTTAAATATTTTTAATCAAAATGTCTGCGGGCTTTGATGATTGGGCAGACCACCCAGACTCGATAAATTATTGGTTCGAGGCCACATCTTTGCGTGAGGCAGATCGGCCACGATGATTAACACTCGCGCCGCCATCTCTCTGGGCGGGGGGTGGGAGCTTTCCTCCCTCGCTGATCTCAAAGTGTCTCCGACATCCATGCTTTTGGTCTTCCACCTTTTCAATGAACAACGCCAGTAGGGGGATGACTAGCACGGACAATATAAGAGTCGGCCATGATTTTCGCAACTTCGGCAGAGCAGGCACTCTAGATGGGACATCTTCCCTAAGGGTACAGTCAATGGAGACGTATCCCTCGAAGAAACATGGAAGTATCAAGGCGAAATCCCTCTACCTTGTTTGGTGCATCACGGTGTGTGTTGAAAATCCCTTGGATACTACTAGATCTCGTACCCATGTATCGAAACATTATTAGGATGATGAAGATGTAGGAACAGTTTGTAATAGTGTATCATGCAAGCAATCCTCTTTGAAACGTCAGGAACATGAGAAGAATTTGCCTGGAAACGAATATGAAGCAAGCGATTGAGCAGCTGTCGTTGCACTTCGGTCTGATTTCTAGGACTACGGGAAGAATAATCAACACCTACACAAACACCCTATTCGTGTGCGGCTCTGAATTCTTTTTTTTTGGTGGTCTGATAGCTCGACTGTCATCCAAACGAAGTGCACAGACAATCCTACCACAAACCCGCTCTCTCCTCGTCTGCCTTTCTACTTATCCGAACCATGTCGAGCTATCAAAAAACCGAAACTCCTTGGCTGGGCGTAATATTCCCCTCGCCTGGCACTTTGGTAACTTTTCCACGAAGCTTGTGATCCTGTGCCCCATCTTAATATAAGCTTGGGATCCGTCGTTGGGCTTCGAGTACCATCCAGGCTCTTGCCCAACAACATCTTGGAGGTCAAAATACGTCTTGACGTAGGTTTTAATCTCCTTGAGCGCATGGAAGTAGGGATATTGGAGGATGTCATCGAGGTTCTCCCAATCTAGATTATACGCGGAGAGATAAGAGACATCCAGCGTCTCTAGTGTGGGAGTCGAACAGTCTGATTCGGTGAGGCGTCTGAGGAAAGGAATGAGGTATTGGTCGTCGTCAATCCAGAATTCGATCCGCCGAAGATTGGGAATTCGGGTGAAGTCGATGAGTTTGAAGCAGGCATCTGCAAAAACTGGTTAGTAAGAAGACCAGCATAAGTATGTAGGGAAACTTACTAAGATCAACCCCGTTGTTAAGCAACCCTCCGGCCTGGATAGTGAACCCGAAATCCTCGAAATGCTCACCAGCGGATAACAGTAGCCGTCCAAATTCTTCAGCTAATGCTGGCTGGAAGTCATCAAAGTTCACGTAATGACACTTGAAAACTCGGAGAGTTGGACATGGTATCAGGGAACGTATAACACAAGGATTGGACACGTCATTGAGTGAGATGGTATGTAAATTGGGCGGCAGAGTGTGCTTGGGGTGCGGGCCATCTTCCTCCAAATCCTTAACCCGGAATCGTATAGTCTGCAAGAACAGCACTTCCAGCGCCGGGAAGGAAGCGATAAGAGCAAGAAGCTCTTCATCCGTCTCGAAAAGAACCATCCACAACCGGAGCTCAGTCACACTCTTGAATCTATGTCCAATACTCAATTTCTCCGCGTTGGTGAGTGTCCACCAGCCAACCCAGGTCACCGACAACTTCTGCACATGCGTAAAGACATCTGTAGGGCATCGAGTCAAGACGCCCTGGAACGCCCGGCCATCAAGCAGATCGCCTTCGAGACTGCCATGTCTGGTAACGGTATTCTGCGCAACATCAAGCTCACGTATATAACCTGAACCAAGGGTAGCATGTTGGCTCTCAAAAAGCTGGAAGAATGAATCTGCTGTGTCACGATAGAGTTTCACCTCGTGAAAGAGGTGAAAACGACTTTCAGGGATCCATGCGCGGCAGACGAGGGAGCATGCTAAGAGGGATGGTTTGGAGTCGTGGAGATGGTCGATGACGAGGTTACACAGTTCGGTGGGGAGCATCGTTCACATGCAGAAATCCTATCAATGTGCTTCGTTAAAAGGATAGGCATTCACAGCTCCTTACACAGCCAGCACTGCCATCGTAGCATGACTTGGATAATACATATTGTTGGGATTTTGCTGGAAAGTTCTAGAAAGGGCAATCCGGCATCATGCCGAGAGTTGATGAGTAAGCTCGAGAGAAAGAAAAAGTTGTAGTAAATTCTAGATATAAGTCTGGAGAGTATAAATACAAGCTCTGTAGGAGCTGTAGAATAAGGAGTTCATACCTTCTGGCCTTACCAGCCTGGAGTCTACCCTGCGCATCACCGAGGATTTCCAACACATATGACTCCCGGCGCCAGAGGCTAGAAGGCTGTGTTACATAACAGCATTGAATTCGTAGGTTTGATTGAACATAGAATAGACTGATAGGTATAATCAGTCTCAGTACGGCAACATCTGATATCAAACTCACATCAAGCGTTTCAACATATTTCACAGAAAGGACGTACGAGTCCAACGTCGTATATTTTTGCCTTTCACTTTGATTTCTGAAAAACAAACGGACTTGAAGGTAGGCTGTTTGGACATATGCAATGCACCGCTAGCTGTCAAGCAGCACTGAGCACGTTATCTTCGAGCTCGCAAGAGCATAGCTATCAGGAGTGTGAGCCCAGGATAAATGAACTATGGTACAACGTCGCGTTTTGGTATCTTGAGTACTGATGCACCTGGTTGGTTCGCTGAGCTCCCTGTCAATATTGTGCAAACCAATGGAGAAAGTATCTCGCCGATCCCAACTGACGCGCCCACTCGGTTATTCTCAAACGAGTCCCAATCCGTGACTTCTTCTTCCGCATTCTCCATATCCTTCATGAAGTGGGCACAGAGTTCTGCAGTGAAGGAATAACGCAGGCTCTTTACCATAGATCTGCAGCTCTCCGGTACAATGAACTCGAATTTCGGCAGCAACAGCACCTGACGAGCAGCGTACGAATACGAACGACTACGTGGCTCCTTCATGGAAGCGCGTATATCTCTAAAGCATTCTGAAGACTGTGTGAGGATCCGGAGCGTCTCCAATTTGGGCACGATGACAAAAGGGTATACAAGGCCATCGGGACCGAAAGAATTGAGACAGTACAGTGACAATATCGTGTGTACGGAGATGTAGATCCTTGACAGAGAAAAGTCTCCAAAAATGATAGTGGGGGCGGTATCGACATATTCCCCGTTGAAGGGCCTGAGGGCTCGTCAACCGAAGGGAACCACGTCTCTTCCATGAAAACGATGTGGCGCAGACCCCAAATGGCTAAGTTTTTTAACAGCAAAGGAGTGGTATATTTCGCTGAACATCCATCAAGTATCCCTTCGAGGCACCGTTTCTCCCTGAACAAAGTGCGATCACTTACGAAAAGGAACGTCACGCCTTGGAAGGCAACATGAATTCAACTGTCCTGAAGAGGAGATTACAATTATATAATGAGATTTGGCTGCGTCGAATAGAACATTGAGATATATAAAGCAACAGGTAAAGAGAAACTAGTACAGTCCATCGTACCTGAATAGAATACGCGTGCAAAAGTATGAATTGCATCGAGTCGGTATGCTAGAACCAAAGGGTAAGATGGTCCGCAGCCTCTCCACCTTCATGTCCACCAGCCCTTGCGGTAGTATCATACTCCAACGCATCTCTGAGCATTTGTGCCACGTTATCAAATAGTGACATATCAGGAGGAGCCGGAAGAGGGTTCGACGATTCCTTCGCCTTGCCTTTGTCATTCCGTGCCAGGTCATCAAAACGTATAATATCAGGAGGAGGAGGAAGAGGGTTCGACGATTCTCTTGCCTTGCCCTTGTTATTAGATCTGGGACCATAAAGTTGCTCTTGCAGCACCTGAATTTGTAAGCGATCTTCTTCAGCCCGCCTGTACACAACAGTCAGACATCAACAGCGAAAGAAGGTGAAGGTTATCATGCCTGCGCAGCTCTCGTAGTTCGCCAATCGTCGAGCTTCCCAACGGCGCCTTCTCGAGGAACCGGACGTCCCGTTCCAGTCTCTTGATCTCCTTTCGATCCTGCTTCCGCTGCGCTTTGAGTTGTTGATGCTGGGTAAACAGATTGCGTGCCTTCTCCAGAATGGGGCTTTCCTGTACTTTCAGTCAGTCTCACTAACCACGAAGAGCAAATGACACAACTTTGCCTTGCTCAAGCCACGCATCGACCTCTGCCATGATGCTCTCCAGCTCACTTGGGTCTTCCGGTTCAGCCGCCAGCACGAATTTCTCAAGAAGAGCTGCCTCTCTGTCCTTATCAGTCTCTTCGACAGGCGCTAAATGCAACTTTCGGATCTCAAGCAATTCGAACGACTTTCGACAGAATGGACATATCCGTGCACAGTTTGGTATAGACATCAAGCATCTATACCCTGAAAATCAGAAGGAACGGCGGCCGGATGGATGAGCAACCTACGTTCTGCAGAATACATGTCCGCACGGAAGCGAGTGAGGCACCAGATCTGTCCCGTCAACAAATTGGAAAGGTTCGAAGCAGATGTCACAAGAACTGGAAGAGTGGATCAGCAGCATCTCGAGAAAATCGTGCAGGAGAACGGTGTGTCGAGCTCCAAATCCTTCCGTCCCACTCAGCCTCGAGGATTTGGCGTGTGGCAAGCGCCGTTGATAGAAGGATCTCCCGATAAAGGAATACCAATGCCAGCTGGATTCTTTCCAGGAAAAGGAAGAATACCCGAAAGAAAGAGCAGGAAGACTCTCGTCGAACATCGTGGACGCTCTAGAACGGAGGACAAGGCTAGGATCGCTAAGGGCTTGCCTCATTCAAGATTCAAACAATAATTACAATTTGTAACAAAACAATTCGAAAATTGAAGCTTTGCACGTGACAAAATTCGACTACGCGCACTAGGTTCTTGTAATCTTTTGTGACACTAAAAAGCTGACCGTATTGACAGACAAGACATTTTACAGTATACTTTCACTGAAAGTTGCAGACAGCTGGATACATTGTGTTCTCTCTATCAACGTTCAGAACGGTCCCCCTCATGTTTGAGTAAAAGGTGTTCGAACACATAGTACAGTTCCGTCATTGGAACGCTCCCCCTCGTTTCCTATACGTTCATACCCTCCATGACTTGAATTTCGTTGCCCACCAACACGACGGACGTCACCTCTCCATTAGAGACACTGGCAATTCACAGAGCTCTCGCAGTGCAAGCGAATACTGCCCAGTATCCATGCACGCGGTACCATGGGGCAAGCATAAATTGTTTTAACACCTTTCCTCCTCCGACCGGCTACCTGATCTGGATCGAAGTATTTATAGAAAGTCGAGTCAGATGTCGAATATGGGGAAACCAAGCCCTTGTCCAACGACTGCATCCAGGGTTCTTTGCTTTTGGTAGTTGTGTGGCTAGAAACTCTTAACGTCTTGCGCATACCATTTCGATTTACCCATCGCAATGTTCAATCTACTTCATCCGCCACCATCACCTCCTGCTTTTCCAGGTGACCATGTGTTACCAGAGCAGGACACGACGTTCGTACTTCTCTGCTAAACATCCCCAGCGCCTGCTAAAATTAATTCTACAGAATTCTTTTAAGGTTAATCATCCATTGGTTAAGCCCTCTGCTATCTGTTGGTTTCCCCAGGCCTCTTGAGAAAGAAGGTAAGGGTTCTGGGTTGTGTGAAGCACATCATATTTACCATCCTTTCTAGATTTATGGCAGCTACCCCAGAAACATACTACCGGTTCGGTCACTGATGATGTAGAAATCAACTTCTACTCTCGATGTCCTCCTGAACAAAGGCCTTTTCCCCTCCGTCACAAACTTCCTAACGATGCTGAAGTTCCTGACTCGAAGGAATCACTGGACGACGCTGAAAATCGTGCACCTGACGCTAAAAGGAAGTCAACTATAAAATACGATTCGTCTCTAACGAAGGCACTTCATCGAACATTCTTTGTTCGTTTCTGGTCTGCTGGAGTATGCAAACCAGTCGGAGGTAATTAGCTATATAAATCATCCTGAATGAATCCTAATCACTCTTGCGTTTCAGACACGTTGAAGACCGCCACGCCTTTGGTGACAAAACTCCTACTGACATGGTTGACTGAGTCGTATGACTACTACTGTCTGACGGATGAACAAAGAGTATCGGGAGTAATGGAACGTCCAAAGGGAATCAGTATTATCAAGATTACTTTTGTCCTTACGCCGACCCTTAGAGTTCGATTCTGTAAGCGTTGATCGGCGAGATGCGGCGGGTCCAAGGCGAGGTACGTTGTGAATTGTGTGCCAATGCTTTACCAACTCCTCTGCAGGTCATTTTTAGTGGCCTACGCGCCTCAGAATGCTTGGATCAAGAATGCCACTGCGCGAGAGAACATTTTGTTTGGCGAAGACCTCGAAGGTTTGCGCTCGCATCACACCATATCACACATGACTTATAGGTACTGACGGTTCGTTTAGAAACATTGACTGGTCTTGCGACGATACGAGCGTTCCGTGAACAGGTATGGTACGGGTTTGCAAGAATTCTTAGTTCTTATTTATTGTATTCTCTCAGGACCGTTCCATTAGGAATGCTGAATCTGGACTCGACTTGGAGAACAGGGCATATTACATGACTATTTCCATTCAACGATGGCTCAGTGTCCGTCTCGATATTTTTGGGAACGTCCTCATCCTCGGAATAGCCCTTTTTGCCGCTGGATATAGAAATACCGTCAACCCGTCCAAGATCGGAGTTGTCTTGACGTATACGTTGAACAGTAGGTCCCTAATATGCTTACTCGGGGCGGTCTTTAACAAATCTTTTCCAGTCACACAGATTTTCTGTAAGCTTACATTTCACGGTCCCGGGTCACATCCACTAATCCGTCATCTAGCTGACATGGTATCCCAATTCGCACAAAATGAGCAGAACATGAATGCGGTGGAGCGTGTACTGGTGTATACAGAGTTGACATCGGAAGGGAACACCATTCCACCGGACGAGCCATCCGCTGAATGGCCTGAAAAAGGCGTTATCAGTTTTGAAGACGTTTCCCTGGCCTATAGGGAAGGACTCCCACTCGTCCTTCACGGCGTCAGCTTCAAAATCAATTCCGGCGAGAAGGTGGGAATTGTAGGCAGGACCGGAGCAGGTGATTTCAAATTTCAGCAGCCCTGTACGAGTATTCTGATCTAGATTGACAGGCAAGAGCTCCTTACTGCAGGCCCTCTTTCGGTGAGGTATCTTTCCTGTACCCTTTTATAGATTAACTCAACCATTTTGTAGAATTGTCGAACTTCAAGGAGGAAGGGTAGAGATAGACGGCCACGACATCAGCAAAATAGAACTCGATACCCTTAGAGGCCGCCTGGCACTAGTACCTCAAGATACGACGATGTTTCTGGGAACTTTACGGGATAACCTGTATGATACCTTTCATCTCGATGGTCATGGTTGTTTTTTAACGCCACATAGTGATCCTCAGGGCTCACGCACGGATGCCGAACTCATATCGGTTCTCCAGCGCTCGTGGCTTCTCCCTCCGGACGGCGTCAAGGATGCAGTAGCTGAGGCCAAGTTCAGCTTGGATGCGACCGTAGGAGATGAAGGTAAGACGATCCCACAATCTTTTTGCTGCGTATACTGACGAGCGTTTTCCAGGGTCTAATTTTAGTGCGGGTGAGAAGCAACTGCTCGCTCTTGGCCGTGCGCTGGTCAAAAATAGTAGAATCATTATTCTGGTACGTTAGGTATGATCATTGATGGCAGGCAGCTTATTGATATTGCTCAGGACGAAGCGACGAGTAGCGTGGATGTCGAAACAGATGCGAAACTACAGAGGACGATCCAAACCGAATTTTCTTCTTCGACAGTGCTTTGCATAGCCCACAGACTGAATACAATAGGTCAGCTCCACCTATATATGAACTAGGACCACGAACTCACATCATTTTGAACAGCTTACTACGACCGTGTAATGGTGATGGATGCCGGAGAACTGGCAGAGTTCGACACGGTCGTGAACTTGTTCGACAAAGAGGATTCTATCTTCAAGTCGTTGTGCAATGAGGCAAACTTACAATGGTCTGACATTGGGCACATTCGGATAGATCACGGAAAAGCAGTCGTATAGATGTAGTAGCTCATACATATTCACGTACTTCTCGGAAACCCCTCAATTACTGCTTTTTGTGCCAAGAATGGTGTTGGTGTTGTATTTTACATAGTATCCGAGTCAGCGTCCTATTCCGAACATCCAGTGTGAAGTTAAACCAGTCCATCATGTGTTCAACTGTGGCCAATTCTGGTGTGTACACTTCTTCGCCTTAGTACCTTAATTGGAATTTAATACAGACGTTTCCGGGTCTCGCAAAGATTTGTGCATTTTGTGGGCAGGTAAGTTGTGTCGCGTCAAAAACGTGCTGATCAATGTCATACCTTCGAGATTCAAAGTTCATGAAGAGCGCTGAAAGCAAATACGGCTTCGATATGGAAAACACGCAATACTATGTAAGGATGCTGGTTCAGCATCCGTCCTGACGCGTATGGCAACCTTTCGAAACAGTTCTTTTTGCCCCTGGTTATAGAGACATCATGGACCCCTCAAAGACAGCATTTTTGTCTACACGTTGGTCGTATGGCCGTTCCCTGACATCCTCTCGACGGTCACACAGAATTTCTGCCCGTTTCCATTCATTTGTGCTTCGAGACATGTCCCAGCATGGAGGCTCAATTTTCCCGGAGCAAACAGATCATCAACGCCGTTGAATGTATGCTTGCGCGGAGATTCTGTCGCAAAGCAATTCGAGCACACCGGATGTTTTTTAGATCGAAAACGTTGACTTGACCTATAGGGAAGGATTGTCACTTCGCGGAACCAGTTTCCGGGTTAGTGCAAGAGAGATTGCGGGTAAAGCGAGAGCACAAAAACTGAACACCGTCGGTTAGATTGTATCATGGGAAAACTCCCATATGATAGATTCAGTATTACCCGCTCCCCCAATCAGCATTACTTTTACACGACGTTCAACCTTCCTTCCATGACTTGCACGGCACTCCCCGCCAATTCAATGGATTTTATCTCGCCTTGGGAGACACCCACGAAGACCGTGATTTCGCTGCGTCTACCCATCTCCACACCCTGGATGATATCAAACTTCCAGTTACCATCACCTTTACTCTGCCCCAACCAGCCCCCCAATGCGGAGGCAGCCGAACCTGTAGCAGGGTCCTCAAATGTGCCTTCGAGCAGCCTCGTTCTGATCGTTCCATCCGACATTTTCACAAAGGCGTACAAAGCACCAAAGCCTTTCCAATCTCCCAGATGCTCATCAGGTATTGTGAGGTGCTGAGAGTATTGCTGAAGCTTTCCCAGAGCTTCCACTGAGGAGAGTTCTATCATGATGAAACTCATGCCCTTCACGATAGATACCTACATTTCGTAATGACTCAGTGGCGTCCGAGTCATCCCAAGTATGTGGGATACGAACCACAGCTTCTGCACCTGTTGAACCATTCACGTAGTCCTTATCTTCCAATGCCAACTGTTTCTCCTTCAGCATCTTGTTCGTGTAGGGCTGGTGCACCTTGAAGTCTGTAGGGACCTTTAGGCGCACTCGATCGTCCTCTTTAATGACCAATACATCTCCCGCTTTGGTTCGTAAAGTTATCTTATCCAACCCAGTTTTGCGTAATAGATACCAGCCCGTACCAACGGTAGGATGTCCCGCAAACGGTAGCTCCTCTGCTGTCGTAAATATGGAGATCGGGAATGTTAGACCAGAATCTGGTGATTTTACCTGGTCGTAAACAAAAACTGTTTCTGAGAAATTGAATTCTCGTGCGATATTCTGTTTTTGTTGCTGAGAGATTTGGGACGACTGCGGAGATGGCACAAGAACAATTGCAAGTGGATTCCCATGAAACCCTGTTGTTGTGAAGACGTCGAGAGTTGAATACAATAATGTTGTAAGGCTTGTCGACATGACGGGCTGGTGCAAAGCGGAAGCGGAAGCGGGACGTCTCTAAATAGATAGGTACCTCGCCTACGTGATATCACGTGTTCCACGCGTCATTCTCTTCCGGGCCTTCGTCTGAGACTCCATTCATTCACCGCTGGCTGCAAGGTAACTTCGTAATTTTATGGTGATACTTTCACTTTCATCTTCGAATACGCCCTCGCCAAAGAACTTAGTAGTCCAGTATCTATTTTCTTACAGATATCACGCATCTCTTGGCCTTCTCTCGTCGTCCTCACAGCGAACGCCACAGTGTGGCGCATCTTCTGCTCGTGAGATGCATGCATGTCCTTCGAATGGCCAAAGTCTGGACTCTGTTACTCCAAATATCTATCACTACTACTCGTCGGCAGATGGACACGACCATTCAGCCTATAAAGCGATAGAGTTGCCGACCGTCGGCGCTTCTTGCATTGTCCATGCGTTTGGCGCGTGTTTTATTACAATATCTCGACCCTTGCTTTTATGCTTTCCGTCTTCCGTTTTCAGTATCGAGTCATACAGGACTTCGAAGGTCGGGCCATTACTGCGCCTGTATCGGCATGTATTACAGCGAGGTCACCACGTTTGAGGATCAGGTGAGTTACCGCGGGGTCGTTGAAAGAACGAGATCTGACGGAGAATACTGCCTCTAAATCAAGCCTTCTAGTCCTTGTTCAGCGATAACCATTTCCATCCAAATCCAATGTCCGTGAAAGTTTAATCAATTCATCCAGGGTCAGTTATATCGACCGTTGCATTACGGCTACTAAGTTGTTATTCTCCGTTTTTGTTTCCGGACATGAAGCATCTTGGTAGCCTATGATATCGCTTCACATCATGACTGAAGTTGTGCTCAGCCCCCGGTATCTGATGATCCGATTCTGCTCTGGAGTTCTCTTGGTTCCAAGGTTCTTCTTGTCTTGGTCCCTTTGTGAGTAAGGGTATCTGGCAAAATACTTTACACAAGGAACGAACAGACCAATTCGACGGGGGACGGATGGCCTTCTGTGCGACCGAGACACCTTGTGACGTGGTTGAAAATCCCACCCAAGGGTATTCTGGGTATTTCATTGACGCTGCAAACAGGTTTTCCCGTTTGCAATTGATCATCGGAATCCCCAAGAACGGTTTCCTGAATCAGTAACTTGCCCGTCCCAGGTTTTTTGGTACTTTCGTATCAGCCACGCTCGGTTAGCCTCGTTACTGGATATACTCGGACATTACCGGGGGCTGCGACTCACCTGTACGTCACTGCGTAGTCTCCATACACGCCTTTCCTTCAGACGAATACACAGAAATCCACGGCTAGCTTCTGGATGGGACCTTTCAACTGATGGTTCTTACCTTGACTGCGCATTCCGAGGGGGAGCATTGGAATTGCGAGGCATGTGAACAACAAAACGGAAGCATCTGGAATGTTGACGTTGCTCCTATGTCGACCTTGCCAACTCCAGCCATCCTGTCTGACTATCATTAGCTGGGGAAAGCTACCCCTCATCTTTGAATGTTATTTTCACGGGATCCACTTGACATTGCATTAATAAAAACCCTCCAGTGACTAGTAGTAGGGTGAAAACGCAAGCGGCAGAACCGTCAAGTGCCTAGGCTCTTGTCACGTGCAATCGATCATTGACGTGTTTTCCTTTTCCAGAGGATTACGTGAACGTGCTGGAAGGTTTGGACTTCGGTACAGTAGGCCGCTTTCTTGCTGTCCTCGTGGGACTTGGATTGATATCTAACCGGCAGCGCCTCAGGGCCTAGCGATACCCTCTTCTTCTCGACCACCACCATGCCGCCGCCGCCGCCTCCTCCGCCCATATGCTTTCCTTTTGGTTCGAAAAAAGAAAAACGGCGCCTTTCTTTTTCGAGCATGTCAGTACCACCAATGACGGGATCAGCGTCACAGCTGGAGAGGGCGCAGTCTCAACATTCTAAAGCTTCATTAACGGCCTCTAGGTCTTCCACAGCCTCCAGATCAGCCTCATCTTCGATGACTGCATCCGTGGACAACCTCACCTTCGTAACAGATTCGGAGAAGTATGATGAAGTCCCCAAGGAGCTTCCTCCGCTCGAAAAGTCGGGGAAGAGTGGACGCCTTCAGCGTTCAAACACTATGACTGGCACGAAGAAGTCCACACTATCCAACAGATGGGGGTATGGATGGGGATTGGGCAAGCAGAGAGAGAAGGAGAAGGAAGCGGAGCTGACCAGGGAAATGTCGCAGTCCCAGAGATCGAAGACTCCTTCTGTCGACCTACCTGTCTACCAGCCACCTGTACGCCAGAACTCCCAATCGACGCAAGCCAGTCGAACTACTCAGAACACGCACAGCACATACCGCAGCAAATCAACGCATCATTCGAATCGTTCAGGCCGCAGCAATGCCTTTGAGAGGCCCCGCGGCAGCAATGATTCTTCAAGCACACTTGTCGGATCTGCGCTTGAACGTAAAAACACTTTCGCTGATTCCTTGCGGGACGTGGTGCACACGTCGGAGAGATTAGCGGAGCTACGGAAACAGATGGAGAAAGAACAGCTGGATTTCTAGTGCGTATGCTACATCTCTTCTGCCTTACTGCTGCTCAATATTTCCATTCGACTTAGCATTGTGCCAAGCGAAGATGCTCACGGGTCTGAATATGTGGCGGAGAGTGACAAACGAAGGCAATATATCTCAGGGTGCTTGTTTTTGTTTCTCGCAACTGACATCCCGACTGACGTGAGATAGATTTTCGGGTTCTTCGGGACAGGCAATCGTCTCTAAGACGGAGGCTTACCTCATCACTGATTCTCGGTACTGGATGCAAGCAACAGAGCAATTGGATGCTAATTGGAAGCTGGTTCGTGCCGGTGCCTCGGGGGAACCAAAAGATTGGATAGACTGGCTTGTGGTGAGTGATTCCGTTTTCTAAGTTTCTCTAACAGCCATGGTAATATTATACAGCCGCGCGCCCATAACTCAAAAATTGGCATAGATGGACGTATGCTGCCGTACGAGCAAGCTATACTTATCAGTTCCAAGATCAACCCTTTGGGGGCAAAATTGGCGTATCCAGTGCAGAACCTCATCGACTTGATTTGGAAAGGTAAACCCACGAGGTCGAAAGAGCCCGTTTTCCAGCAACCGATACAATTTTCAGGTTAGTTTTTCCTTCGCGCAGTGCGAGCTTGTATCTGAGTCTTTTCGCAGGCGAAGAGGCCGCTTCCAAGATTGCCAAGGTCCAGGCGTGGATTAAGAACCAGCCTCCGGATGTCCCTTCCTACTCTCGCTCGGAACCAAAGCCGTCGCAATATCAGGTCGGAGCGCTCGTCACATCCTTGCCTCAGATAGGTGTGTATCATTCTTTCTGTTCGGCTACATGTTTTTGTTGACCCCAATTTACAATTTACTTACAGCGTACTTATTGAATCTGCGAGGTTCAGATATCCCATTCAACCCGCTCTTCCATGCATATCTCTTCATCGGACTCGACAGCGTTATCTTATTCTTGGAGGGATCCAAAGTAACTGAAAACATCGCCTCTTACTTGGAAGAATTAAAGGTATTGCGGCGAGACTACAGCGACATCTGGGCCTTCCTGCGCAAGAGAGAATGGGGTGAAGGCAAGGTACGACGCATTTTCTATTTGGGCTTTTGTATGGTGAATTGAAGTAGCACGGCAGATCATAATATCACCGCAGTCTTCTTATACTATCTCACTTGTGCTGTCGCACTACCGGTGTAGTGTACTACCGTCACATGTGGAATACATGATTTCAGTCAAGAATGAGACGGAGTTGAAGGGTCTGAGAAGAGCGTACATGCGAGATGGAGTTGCCTACGTGCGTTTAGCCCAAATCATTTACGACCTTTCCGACTGAACCATACGAACAGGTCCAGTTCTTGGCTTGGCTTGAGGACAAGCTGAATGCCGGCTACGATATCACAGAGTGGGAAGCCGCACAACGCTTAACAGAATTCCGCAGGAAGCAAGAGTATTTCATGGGCCTTGCTTACCAGAACATATCCGCAAGCGGACCGAACGCTGCTCTTCCCCATTACTCGCCCCGCAAGTCAGAAGCACGGATGATTGACAAGGGCACTCCGTATCTCAAGTGAGTTCCGGGTTTCTTCGCAAAGAGACATGTGAGTCTGACATATCATTTAGCGACTCGGGAGGACAGTACCGGGACGGGACATGTGACACTACTCGAACCATACATTTTGGTCGACCAGACGCGGAGCAATGTGAAGCATTCACAAGAGTTCTGCAAGGTCATGTATGTTTTTGGACTCTGCTTCTATAATTATGGAAATGTCCTCATGGTCCTATCTCTAGATTGCAATCGATACCGCTGTGTTCCCGGAAGGTACATCTGGCCGTCAACTAGACGTTCTGGCACGTCGAGCCCTGTGGAAGGAAGGCTACAATTACTTGGTAAGCGGATTGCGACCGAAGGTCATGACGTAATGCTAACAGCGGTACTGCGATAGCACGGAACCGGACACGGCTTTGGATCATTCCTGACTGTGCATGAAGGCCCGCAAGGATTTTCGAGTAATGTGCCTTTGGTTCCGGGGCATGTCGTCACCAATGAACCTGGGTTTTGTGAGTTGTGATCAATCACACTCGGGTGGCGAATGACTGATGTTTTTTGTATAGACAACGATGGGAAGTGGGGTATTCGTATTGAGTCGGCCCTCTCTGTGCGTCGTGTCACGGTATGTTCTAGGTCCATCTCTTCCCTCGTGTCCATCATTTGACTTCGCTCTTTGCTCAGACCCGGGGAGAATTCAATGGACCGATCTGGCTCTCGTTTGAACGTCTGACTTGTGTCCCCATCCAGACGCGCATGATCAAGGACAGCATGCTGACCAAGGAGGAGAAAGCATGGATAAAGGTGCGATTTGTCACCTGTGTATGCTGGAATGCTTATTCGTTTATCGTTTGACAGGATCACAATGCCGATTGTTTCAAGAAGCTGAAGCCTCTGCTACAGAGTGATAAGCGGACACTCAGATGGATAGATCGTGAGTCCAAGCGTGAAATAGGCCTTGCTGGTGCGGGTCCTGGAGGTCTGGTTGTTGACTGGGGTTAACACAGCCTTCCTTTCTTCCTTACTCTCTTTGAGAATCTTATCTCATTTCTGCTGTATATATGCTTTTGGATCTATATAAAGGCTTGGATTACTTACCTATCTATACCATTTTACTTAGGACGACCCTTCTCAATGTTCTTGGAATTCACTTCTAATACTTTTGTTGGATGTTCTTTTCAATCATATATATTAGATGTTGTACAACATATCTAATACGTAGTTTTTCAAAATGGATGTAGTTTTGTGTACATATTCTGATGGACAGTCCGAGTCGCGACAAGTATTCGTGTTGTCACAGTGATTGACGCGTCCGCTTTGTCAGGCGCGTGACTCCGTCATGCAATTATGGTGACAAAATGACGAGCCCTCCTTTCTGCACATGCAACTATGACCAACTTACTTTTTTTCCCAGTCCTTAATGTTCTGTATAAAAGGCCTGTAACGGTGCAGTGGATCGGTAGTACACGAGTATTCCACATCCCAAGATGGCCACAAACATTACTTTCCACCCTGGTAGGGCTAGTCTTGTATTGGGTGGAATTCATTGAAGACTAATCCGCGTTCCCAGGTTCCGTCTCTGCTGAAGAGCGAACAGGTCTCCTCACACAAAAGGGCGCCACTATTTGGTTGACGGGTTTGAGTGCTAGTGGAAAGGTACGATCGTCACGTAGCTGTTTGGAGGCTGCACGCTGACGCTGACACGCTCGTCGTAACAGTCGACCATCGCGTGTGCATTGGAACAGCACCTACTTCATCTCCACAAGTTCTCCTACCGCCTCGACGGCGACAACGTCAGATTCGGGCTGAACAAGGATCTGGGCTTTGACGAGAAGTCGAGGAACGAGAATATTCGCCGTACGAGCGAAGTATGTTCTTTCGCTCTCGTTTAAGATGTCTGTATTGATGGTCTGGGTAGGTCTCCAAGCTATTTGCAGATGCTTCATGCATCGCTATCACCGCCTTCATCTCGCCGTATCGCGCCGATCGGGCGTTTGCTCGGGAAATACACGAGCAAGCATCGTTGCCGTTTATTGAGGCGTTTGTTGATGCGCCTCTCCATGTTGTCGAGCAACGTGATCCCAAGGGACTATACAAGAAAGCTCGTGCCGGAGAAATCAAGGGTGAGTTGCGGCAAAAAAATCCCATGAACAGCGCATTCAAAATTGGCTGTAGACTTTACCGGAATCTCAGCACCATATGAAGCTCCAGAGAATCCAGAAATTCACATTGACACGTCGACGACAGATGTTGCGGAGAGTGTCCGAATTATTACCGACTATTTGAAGGGCAAGGGATATATATCCGAGTAGATAGAGGTTAGACATGACCATGTAGAAGTAGAGCTTGTATAAGTAATATTGCTGTTCGCCTTTAACAGGGTCATCTAAGACTTGACGCAAAAATACCAGGTCCAAGACAGCGGCGACCGAGTGGTTGCGGGCGGGCCTGCCTTGCGGAGTGCACAGAGTGGGTAGTGACATGTAGGAAAGAAATTGCGTAGTTGGGGGCTGTAGCGTGGCGCGAGAGACGGGTCGAGACTCGAGAGGAAGGGTGAAACGAGTGGCTGATTTTGTGGTACGGTGTCGAGGTCAAAGTGGCTATTGAAGTTTCGTGTCAAGGAATTTGGGACACTGTTTGTCGACGGTTATTTTACGAAGTGTCTGATTTGGGCCTAAAGGGTTACCAAATTGTATGAATTGGGAAAATGCGAATACAAAGCAATCCGAGATACAAACCGAGATATCAATGTCCTCCAATGTCAGATAGTAAACGGGGCTTACACCGCAAACATAAAATCTTCCAAGTCTTGCTCCAACTTCACGACCAAGGGGTCTTCTGCAGGCTTTTTCACCGTTCGCTTGGTGTTTGTAGCCGAAGATGCGTGCTTAAGAAGAGCCGCCGGCTTCTGCACGACCCGCGACTGTGTACCCGAAGTGGGTCGCATTGGAACGACTCTTGAACGCATCGATGCTGTAGTCACAGACTGGGATGTTGCTGGCCGTGAGCTCTTCATAGGAACCACTGGCTGACGAAGAGAAGTAGCAGTGGCGGGGCGCGACGTTGCTTTGTTGGCAAAAGTGATCGGCTTAAGTTTGGTAGATACTGCTGTACCAGTACGAGAAGAGGGATTAGGAGTAGATTTGGTTGCAGACACTGTCTTTCCTACAGTTCGTGTTGGTGTGGTTCGTGCAGACGTCGAATTAGGCTTAGGGTGGATGTCCTTGCGTATAACCCTCTTTGGACCGTCATCTTCTGTTATTAATGTCAACAGAGCGCTATAAACATGACGTCAAGGACGCACCAAGGTCTGGAAGAGGTAACAACCTATCCCACGCTGACATGCCCAGTTCATCATCCTTTACCTCTGGCAGTGGCGGAGGCTCGTTTTCGTAGGGTGGCCCACGAGCAATCTCAAGAAGTGTCTTTCCAACGGACTTATAATCAGGGAAGTCAAAACCGAACGGCGGGACATAGGGCATGTCTGAGGGAAACATGAGCGAGGTTGAAGAAGTATAGTGTCTTGAAGCAAACTAACCTAGGGTATTGGGCGCCATGTACTCAACTTCATCCAGATCATCCTCCAGCACTAACTGTTGTACCACAAGTTCGGGAGATCCTATGCTCACATCGCACTGCCAAGGATTTCCCGTGTTGATGGGCGTTTCGAAGCTCTTTGTCGCACTTCTGGGAACGCGAACGTGCCGCCTGAGGGAGCTTGGTCGAAGAATTGAATCGGGCGACGAAAGCTTATCAAAACTGAAGGTATAGGGTGTTTGGAACTGTACATCTGTGCGATTTGGAAAAGGCGTTTTGTCAACAAGTGGTCGCGATGGTGCTTGTTTGCCCTGCGTTCCTTCCTTGTCTTGTGCAGAAAAATAAGATATAGGTAAAAACTGAACAATGCGAGGGTGACTCACTGAACTTCCCTCCATTAAATGGTGTCTGCAGGAGTGTGTTCTTGCCTTTCCCATGAACAGTCGCTGGGCCTCTGTTCGCGTTTTCGTTCTGATGCATAACGCGCCCGGGAGTCTTGGAAAGCATTTGTCGGTGCCCAATGAGGTCATTGTTTCTTGAGATTGGACGGGAGGTCAACATGATGGTGGTGGCAAGGAAACCCGCTCCTCAGATTCAAAAGGTGCAAATCAACATCACATGACCGTGGCAGATTTGCCGACTAAAGCCGACGATTCCAGAACAATGTCTGACGTCCGAGTCGCTTTCTCACGAAACCACTGAATCCAAGATCGGCTCTAAAGCCCAATGCTCCGCAGCTCAGAGACGGTGTCTATGGAGGCAATATAACATGATGCCGTTACTGATCCACACCGTCGTCAAGTGGAGATGCTTCAAATCTGACTGCACATATAACCCTATAAAATGTGTCTACATTGGACGAACGTCATAAGGAAGTAATCACTGCAATACATAATATTTTATTGGTTGTGCATTGAAAAGGATCCACAGAGGCCATAGGCCTTAGGGAAACACCTGCATTCGGAGGTACAAATCATGTTGACCTCTGACGCAAACCATAAATTTGAGTGCGCTCACTGTGGAGCCGACATACTGTGTCTCTATTCAAACCATATCCGCAAGGCGCCTCCCAATTTTTCCGCTGCTGCATTCCAGCTCAGTCCGACATTTCAGATCATGAGAGAGGTTCCTTACCGCCTGTTAACAATACTTTCGTGTCCTTGGTAAATGAATACATCATAAAACATAGCAGCCACCTGTGCGCCTAGAATTGGTGCCATGATGGGGCACCAAATCCAATAATGACTAAAGCATGCCGGATTGAATGTTTTGTTACAAAACAACGAAACGAGCTTACTGTCTGAACGTGTAGACGGCTTTCCCGTAGCCGACCATGGAGGTGAGAAGTCTTGGACCTAGATCGCGAGCAGGGTTGATCGCGAACGCTGTGAAAATTGTATGAAACGTGCGGAGGTAAAGTGTAATCCCACTTACACGTCTCCATGCCCAAAGAAGCTGTTATTCCGAGGAAGGTTACGAAAAGCACGAGAGGGACGAGGCCACTCGGTGGTGCGCCATTACGCGAGTCGAGCACAGCAAGTAGGACGAGTACAAGGATTGCCGTTCCCAGAAATTCGGAGAAGAAACAGGAGACATTCGTCATGTAGTCAAGCTTGACGGAAAGAGGATGTGAATACAAACATTTCAAGGACCGAGTGGGAAAGCGCTTACGGGGATTGTGCCGAAGTTTCCTGCGGTGAGTAGAGTCCTGACTCCACGTCCTCCCTCCACGATATCAATCGCATGGAAGTAATTGGAATAAACAATTCCGGCACCAACAATTCCACCTAGTAATTGAGAAATAATGTATACTGTAGCAAAATTAAATGTTGATTCATCTCGCTAAAGTCAAACGGCCTTACCAGGAACTTTCTTCCACGGAAATCCGCGCCACGTAGCGAAAGCCAGAGTAATCTGGAACATAAGTAAACGCCACACAAGATTCGAGACGAGAAATGCGGTACCGCAGGATTGATATGACCGCCAGAAACACCACCACTCACCCATGCACCGAGTGCGATAGCTAGAAGAATCTTTCAATAAGAAGCACAACAATGACATGCCACATCAGTACAGACCAGCTCCCCAGCCCAAGCATACTGAGCCCCAGTCCTGAGATGCAAATCCGTTGAGTGACCGCGCAGCTTCTCTTCAGAATATGAGACAATTACTCACACCTTTGGGAGAGGACGCCACCCCTGTATTGGTGGACAAACCAGCTTGGCAGTTGACGCCGGTACCAAAGATAACGAGGAGCATCGTACCAGCGAACTCGGCGGCGGGCTCCCGGAGGATTTGGCTGTGGCAAGTTAGTCGACGTTGCGGACCTCGAGAGGTAGGCGTACCGATACTTCCACCACCAGTTGGGCTCAATCTGGACGTCGTGCATGGGCACGGGATCAAGATTGGACTCAGTAGGAATTTCCCCCAAGCTGGCGGAGGACTGGCCGAGTTTCTCTGAGGAACGAGACATGGGAAGAGACTGATACGCTGACTCTGAGCGAAAAAAAGACGAGCTCTACCGGGTTATATACACTCCGTCCGGGACTTTTTTGCTAGTCCTGTTGGCCTCGTGGTAGGGGTGATGTCGTTTACCGTTATGCAGGAAGGCTGAGTCGAACTGTCGACGCAGAGAGAGAGGCTATATGTTATTTTTACGTTCGTATCAAGTTTAGACAACCGAAAATCGGATCGAGGGCGCCATGCGGGGACAATACAGGGCGCGGTCCGATGCAAATAGGAACATTACGCAGGAACGGGTCCTCGGTTAGGACCCCACATGATAAGATCGAGAAAACTGTTCCCATGGGGTTTTCTGCGCAGAAACCCACGCGCGAGAAATAAGGCTTTTGTGGCTTGGATAGGCTTGGTGTAGGGGGTGGCCAACGGCAGTTTGATAGTCCCTGGACTCTGGGGCAACAGACCAGAGTTAGGGCGGGTTCAATTTGGCGCGGTCGGGTCATCGTGGACGAAAAGTCGCGTAATGCGTACGGCAGCGGCCCCTTTCGTGATGATTAAGCCAATACAGCGCGCCTAGAGGTGCTCGGAGAGAATCAGCAGTAGCTCGAGCACTGAAGTATCGATGACATCGGTGCGCCAAATGAACGAGTGTGATGATAATCGATGTCATACAGAAGCATCAAGATTGATCTCTACTTTCATCAAAATACTAATTTAGGCTTATTGCATGTGCCATTTCGTCGCAATCTTTCGACAATAAGTACAATGAAGTGCCTCTGGTCAGTAGCGCCTGAGCTTATCAACAATTTCGTTAACATCGAGGTTAATGACTTATGCGTGCTTCATCTAAGGAGCAACGAGGGTATTTTGAGTCTAACGAAGCTTAACAGAACTTGGTTCTCACCAGCACCGTAGTCGACGGAAACAGCCCAACTGACGTCTTCCGCGGATTCGCATGGACGGTAGCCGTACTGGTAAGTCCAAGGCGGAATATGATCGGAGTAGAAGCAATATACCTCCCTTTGCTCAGCTCGCTTGAGCCAACAGACCTAATATTGTTTGCAAGGATCCGAGGAATCTTCCATGCTGAGCATCAGAACTGCTATGTTCTGGCCACTTCTTCAAGTTCGCAAAAGCGGAAGAGCCAAAAAATGAGTATATGGACGAAGGCGTTCTAAATGGGTATCGTATGTGGTATAGCCTGAGCCATGAAAGAAACAAATGAATAGGTCTACCATGGAAAACTTACGCGCCAACGTTGATGGGAGTGCAACCAAGAGAAACAAAACCGTTCTGTTGTTTGTGTCAACATTCACTTCTTCAAGAAGGATAGCCCGATACTCACGTAGTCGTTGTTGCCACAGCAAACGGGCTGGTTCGCACACTGGGTGGTGCCAAGACCAATGACCGTGATGGGGCCGCAAGTTAGACTACTGCGGAGAGCATAAGTTTAGTTCGAGATGAACAGATATGCTGCACAAGAAGACCCACACTCCAGCGGTGATATCGCCGATTGGAATCCCCAGTAAACCGAGGACGTTCTGAGCGGCACTGGATTTGGGCTGATGAACGATATCGATTAGTTCGAATCGCTCCGAGGCAGAGAAGCACAGACTTGTAACACTGTGCGGATCCGGTGTTGCATTTTCCCCAGGACACGGTGGTGTTGGTGGATTGTTTAGGAACTACGCTTGTGGCAGCGAGGAGAGGCAAAGCCAAGAGGGCAAGAGAGACAGTTGAGAGACGAGAGAGCATTTGAAGGAGGATGTTGATTGTTTAACGACGAATGTTGCACGACTTGAGAATTAACGTAGCCTTTTGTACCTTCAGCTCTGACCGACTCCAGGCGTGGAGATAATATTGGTTCCACTATTTTCAAGAACATAATCTGATCAGCATGACGAATGATTGCCCGAACGTTTTGAGAGCAGCAGCGCCACAAAGGAGAGAATGTTGCGTTCACTATTATCAGCTTTCTATTTTCTGATTTACGAGACAATTTTTTTTTCTTCTGCTAGAATTCGTGGTGCAAAATGGTTCTCTGCGGGTTCCCTTCGCTTCAGAATTGAAAGTCGATGAGATATCTAAAGGAAGAATGGAATTACCACTCTAATCGCAATGTCTCTCTGGCTCGACGATTACCTCCGGACATGACCTTGGTGGTGAACAAGTAAGTATGAGTCATCCTAGAAAGAGAGCGCGATAGAGCGAGTCCTGGATCTAAAAACCGGACTGGCGAGGGTAAGAGTTCCAAACTGGTTTGCGACTCTGAGAACTTGAAAGAATTTTCAAAGCACGAACATCCACAATGGGGTGGGGATCCAAAAAACGAACGAGAACTTTTTAAAGTGTCCTCCGATGGTTTTGATCACCAGGCTACATAAAACGCTATCAATGACTTTGAAGTTCATGTAAAGCGCAAATAGATGAACCTTCGGGCGCACAACAGAGGATACGAGTCAAGCAGCGTTCATCGCAAAGTTGGACCTCAGCTACGTACAGCCTCAACTCTTGAGCATTCTGACACGCAAGATGAAGAGTCCATGAATGTCCGAATCCCGAAAGCCGAGTCGGGGATACGTGCCGATGCACTAGTCACTATAGCCTCCTTTCCCCTTTGCTCCGGCAAGGGGAGGACCCTCAAGTGGACAAGAAAAACGAAGTGGCGGAAATGAACAGAGGTAATTACATAGGGCGTGGAGATTGAACGGTTAACGAGACTTAGCGCCTAAGGCCGTCCGCCCTGAATGCTGAAGTACGTACCCACCCGCCCAAAGAGGGATCGAGAGTCCCGAATTCATGGTACCCCTCGACAGCCACCGAGCACCTTTATGTTGGAAAAATATGCTTCAAAAACCTTCCTCGTAAGCGTCCGCCACATTACCCACAAGAGCGTTAGCTTCCGGAGTCCTAGGAATCCAGCGTCTCTTCGGGAAGAGCAGTTGCCATGAGAGCAGCCAACAATTCCCTGACCTTTCTGTTGGGCGTTCTGAGCTGTCTCGAGCTCACAAGTAGTAGCATTGGAAACGGTCGTTAGACGGACATTCCAAGCTACGATTAAAGATGAGAATATTCTCGAAATCATCTTTATAGGCTCAAACATACGAGCACCAGAGCGCACCATTGGTGCCAGAAAAACGCCATCCTTGAAGTCATTAAGAGTTAAATGCTCTATCTTGGCACGTTTTGCATTTCTAGGAGGGGAAGTGGAGGGAGCTCTTCGTGTCATGTTGAATACGTTGAGGCAAGCACTCGTCCTTTTTATCATCAACGAAGAAGAGAGTAAGAGTCAAGTGCGAGATGGATCCCGAGAACGTAGGAAGACGCCATATACGTATAGCGTTGTCCTCTGGAGAATATCTGGATGAATCGTGCGTAACTTCAAAATACGTGTACCCCAGACAATAACGGCATGTGTATCAGGTCACCTCCGCAGTGAGAGCAACGGAGCATATGCAATGAAACTTGGTGAAGCGGACGGTCAAGAAAAGGGTGTATTATGCCGTCAGCAAAGAATGTCAATGAAGAGATTCTGGGCGCAGCGCCGAGTCATTACACATGCAACAGTGGGAAGAGGTCGAAATACTTATTCAGTCAAAGCATTCCTGGATGTATGCGGTCGTAAAACACACAACTCTTGTGGCTTCGTTTTGGATGCTGCAAGCTAGGGTCGGTATACTTCCAAATAAACGAAAATGACATGGTGATAAGAAGGTGAGCCGTCGGTGCTAATGATGGTGCTGATGGTAACGGAAAGAGCTGTGGCATTGGCATCGTGACCCTCGTTGTCTTCGTACTCTCACCACTGTCGTCCAATGACTTGTATCAATTATCTTGAATCTTTTGGCGGCCCCGACTGTTGCTCGTCGGTCGGCACATATGCTATCAGGGTCGAAACGTGGCGGCAAAGGCAGCCCTTTTCAGGCGATTCCGTCCGACGTTGGTAAAAGGTATACTCTCGTCGCAGCCACGATGGCGGCGCTGCATTATACCACTCTCGACGTGTTTACAACGACGCCATTTCGAGGAAATCCATTGGCAATCGTCCATCTATCATCTCCAGAGTCATCTCACGTATCGCAGCAGCAACGAGTGCTTATCGCTCGCGAATTCAGTTTTTCAGAAACAGTCTTCGTTCATGACCGAGAAGAATTACCAGACTCGGGAGCCGTATTTCCCATCTCCATCTTTACCCCATCCCAAGAGCTGCCATTTGCTGGTCATCCTACAGTGGGTGCAGGATGTTATCTGCTATCGAAAACCGGCAAGGACAAGCTCACATTACGGACGAAAGCCGGGGACGTATTGGTATCCCGCGAGGACGCGGGCGTGCGCTTGAAAGTACCTGTTGACTTCAAGGTGCATACACCATACTTGAATGATATTCTGAAGGCGAAGCAGCCCGCCTTGAAGGATAGCGACTACGTTAACGGCGTGGATGGTGCAGAGCCGGTGGTATGTTGCATTCCTCTGAAAAATCTTGCGTCCCCTCAGTAATAATCCAGGTTTCCATCGTCAAAGGAATGACCTTCATCATGGTCGAACTTTCTTCCGAAGAGGCGCTAGCAAAGTTACAGCCCTATGCTCAGTGGTTCAGCTTGCCAGATGAATATCTAGGAGACTGGAAGGGAGCAGGAGGACCTGCCAAGCTG
Organism: Guyanagaster necrorhizus; assembly: GCF_019112545.1. NCBI lineage: Eukaryota > Fungi > Basidiomycota > Agaricomycetes > Agaricales > Physalacriaceae > Guyanagaster > Guyanagaster necrorhizus. The sequence goes on from NW_025064924.1 coordinate 147,299, forward strand.
TACGCGTTTGTGCGAATGGCGGATGGGACGATACGGACTCGAATGTTCAAAGGGAGCTACGAGGACCCCGCTACAGGGTCTGCTGCTTGTGCTTTGGGTGGCTGGTTGGGACAACAGAACGGTGATGGCAACTGGGCATTCAAACTTGTACAAGGGATTGAGATAGGTCGGCGAAGCGAAGTCAGGGTATTCTCCAGTGTCTCTAATGGAGAGGTGGCATCCGTTGAGCTGGCAGGCAACGCAGTCCAAGTCATGGAGGGAAAGATGCAGATATCTAATTAAGGGTATGCCGAGAAGTGCGTGGAATATATATGAGCTACTAAATCTATATGGCTGCTTTTCCGTGATCTATCCGAATGCGCTCAATGTCGGAACGTTGTAAGTTTGCCTCATTGCACAACGACTTGAAGATAGAATCCTCTTTGTCGAACAAGTTCATGACCGTGTCGAACTCTGCCAGTTCTCCGGCATCCATCACCATTACACGGTCGTAGTAAGCTGTTCAAAATGATGTGAGTTCGTGGTCCTAGTTCATATATAGGTGGAGCTGACCTATTGTATTCAGTCTGTGGGCTATGCAAAGCACTGTCGAAGAAGAAAATTCGGTTTGGATCGTCCTCTGTAGTTTCGCATCTGTTTCGACATCCACGCTACTCGTCGCTTCGTCCTGAGCAATATCAATAAGCTGCCTGCCATCAATGATCATACCTAACGTACCAGAATAATGATTCTACTATTTTTGACCAGCGCACGGCCAAGAGCGAGCAGTTGCTTCTCACCCGCACTAAAATTAGACCCTGGAAAACGCTCGTCAGTATACGCAGCAAAAAGATTGTGGGATCGTCTTACCTTCATCTCCTACGGTCGCATCCAAGCTGAACTTGGCCTCAGCTACTGCATCCTTGACGCCGTCCGGAGGGAGAAGCCACGAGCGCTGGAGAACCGATATGAGTTCGGCATCCGTGCGTGAGCCCTGAGGATCACTATGTGGCGTTAAAAAACAACCATGACCATCGAGATGAAAGGTATCATACAGGTTATCCCGTAAAGTTCCCAGAAACATCGTCGTATCTTGAGGTACTAGTGCCAGGCGGCCTCTAAGGGTATCGAGTTCTATTTTGCTGATGTCGTGGCCGTCTATCTCTACCCTTCCTCCTTGAAGTTCGACAATTCTACAAAATGGTTGAGTTAATCTATAAAAGGGTACAGGAAAGATACCTCACCGAAAGAGGGCCTGCAGTAAGGAGCTCTTGCCTGTCAATCTAGATCAGAATACTCGTACAGGGCTGCTGAAATTTGAAATCACCTGCTCCGGTCCTGCCTACAATTCCCACCTTCTCGCCGGAATTGATTTTGAAGCTGACGCCGTGAAGGACGAGTGGGAGTCCTTCCCTATAGGCCAGGGAAACGTCTTCAAAACTGATAACGCCTTTTTCAGGCCATTCAGCGGATGGCTCGTCCGGTGGAATGGTGTTCCCTTCCGATGTCAACTCTGTATACACCAGTACACGCTCCACCGCATTCATGTTCTGCTCATTTTGTGCGAATTGGGATACCATGTCAGCTAGATGACGGATTAGTGGATGTGACCCGGGACCGTGAAATGTAAGCTTACAGAAAATCTGTGTGACTGGAAAAGATTTGTTAAAGACCGCCCCGAGTAAGCATATTAGGGACCTACTGTTCAACGTATACGTCAAGACAACTCCGATCTTGGACGGGTTGACGGTATTTCTATATCCAGCGGCAAAAAGGGCTATTCCGAGGATGAGGACGTTCCCAAAAATATCGAGACGGACACTGAGCCATCGTTGAATGGAAATAGTCATGTAATATGCCCTGTTCTCCAAGTCGAGTCCAGATTCAGCATTCCTAATGGAACGGTCCTGAGAGAATACAATAAATAAGAACTAAGAATTCTTGCAAACCCGTACCATACCTGTTCACGGAACGCTCGTATCGTCGCAAGACCAGTCAATGTTTCTAAACGCGTCCGTACTTATAAGTCACGTGTTGTTGTGGTGTGATGCCACCACAAACCTGAGTAAGAGCTGTATAAAGCTGAACGCATAAGGGAGTCAAGTCGCTTGGTCTCCACAGACGATCGACGGTAATACATCGCCACCAAGTAGTACAGAACGATCATGGGACCAAAGATGATCCCAAGGAGCGGAAATGTGTAGAAAACGAGTGCGATTGTTCCAACGACGGAACTGAAAGTGGTAAGGAACTGTTGAATACGATCAGATGGGATTATCAACGGTACAAGATTCGCAGTACCTGCGCGAGAATTGTGGCCAGTTCATTATCCAAAGTGTCTTGGTCCTTTGAAAGTCTTGACAATATCCGACCTATCATTGATGCTTCAGCTCGAGGCATACGAACTGCAAGAATTCGCAGTTCTCACCGACAGGAGTCGTGTCGAAGAAAGAGACCGGAGATCTCAATACTCTTGACAATGCAGTTTTGAACAGGGATAAGCTAGCAATCAATGCAGCCATGCTATTGTGGACCGTTAATTCGGGAGCAAAGCGAAGATAAAGCTTACTGACGCAAAGCCGGCTGTCACTAAGAAAGTAAAGACTGCTTGGGAGATGCCTGAAATGACATTGGAAAACGAATGCGTACGAGTAATATGAAGAAGTACCGAGACCGGCGTAGACAGCCATATACTGTCCTTGGGTGAATCCGTGAATACTTTCTCCAGTCCAGAAACCCAAAAAGAGGTTATTTCCGACTGAGGATATGGATAAGCGACAACGGTATAGGGTGAGAAAAGGTGCTGACCTTGGGAACACTGGTTCAAGACTAGCAGAGACAGCAAAATCGGTGCCCAGATAACACCTCCAGCGAAGCGCAGGTAGTCACGATACGTCGTCCAAGTAACAGCTCCAGTATATCTTTCTTCTGTCTGCATGAGAGCTCCCTTCTTGTCTTTCAGTGTGTCTGTGCTTGCTTTCTCTCCCTTGATGTCAACAACGTCGCTTTTCTCCGGCGTATCTTCGTCGATCTCCATTGTCCCATATTCTTCCATGATACGAGAGAAGATGACACTACTATCCATAAGGTTCTGTTCGTATACTTAGCAAGCAGATGTCTGTGATGTTGAAGTACGCACAGCGAACGTTCCCTGCTCTTTAATTACGCCGTCGTCGACAACATAGATGTAGTCCACTTTATCTAGGACGTGCAATGCATGGGTGACAAGAAGCCTCGTTTTCGAAGCAAGGGGTCCCTTGAGCAGACAGTTATCTAGGATAGCCTTGCCAACGTACGCGTCTACGGCTGAGAGCGGGTCATCAAGAAGCACTATATCTGACGGGGAGTATGCAACACGGGCCAAGGATACGCGAGCCTATACGAGTGTCAGTAAAATGATGAAATGATGATGCATAGCTCACTTTCTGGCCGCCTAAGGAGACGTTGAGATAGACCTAGAGAGAAAATAAGATAGAAATACGCACCACTCAAATTGATTCCCTTCTCGCCAATTTCCGTTTCTTCTCCTTGGGGAAGCATGGCAAGATCATGTTCCAGGCTGCAAGCGGTAATAACTTGTTGGAGTCTGATTTTCATTAGATCAGGGTAAGCAAAACAGATGAGCATACTGTTACCGACCTATCTTCGTCGAGGTCTTGGCCAAACAAAATGTTCTCTCGCACAGTGGCATTCTTGATCCAAGCATTCTGAGGCGCGTAGGCCACCGAACCACCGAAAATAACCTGCCGGGGAGTTAATAACGCAGCAGCGCACAATTCACAGCGACGTACCTCGCCCTTGATCCGTCGCATTTCACCGATCAGGGCTTGCAAAATCGAACTCTTAAGGTAGCGTAAGGATAAAAGGAAGTGCAGTAGGACATCATTCATACCTTTCCGGAGCCGACACGGCCTACGATAGCCACGAAGCCACCCTTAGGAATAGTCATGCGAAGATCTTGGAGTTCGAAGGGTTGATCAGTTGCCGTTTGCGAAGAAGTATCATCGACATCTGCCTTCGAGAGGGGCAATGTCTTCTGTTTATCCCGCTTGTCAGGTTTCCCACCACGAGGAGGTCCAAACTTGAGGCTGTCGGGTCGCTCCACCGTTTCCCAAGTAAAGGTCCCGTCGACTTCCACGGCATGTTTACTGTCTTCATTGACGATGTATTGATTGGAAAGTTCCTCGGCCGTCAGAAACTTGGAGATACGACCTAATGCCACTAATGCATCGGAGACGGCAGTGACAATTAGAGGTAAGAACATGAGAGGAGTTCGAATGATCTAGAGGCGAGATTCAACAACGGATGTGAGAAGAACCGTGGACACATACATTGAAGAATTGTAGAGAACTGAAGATGATGGCAATATTGAGACTGTGTCCGGTGAGCCCATAAGTAATCTAAATTTGTCTTGTCATCGAAGTACTTTTCATTACGCAATGAGGTGCTTACAAATGACAGGACCGACGAAAGAACAGGAATGAAAGTGACGATGGCAATAAGTCCCGCACGGGCAAGCCTATATGCATCCGTTAGCTGCTGGTCAAAGGAATCAACGACTACATACGCGGCTTGCTTGATAATGCTGATTTCCTTCTGGCGTAGCTTACCGATCTGGAACGAGTAGAAACTCTCCCATGCGTAAAATTTTATAAGTCGGATGCCTTGAAGAACCTAGTAATGATCGGTCTCAACTTATCCGGCAAGGAACGACCGACACGCACCTCTGTCGTGCCTCGTACACGAGCGTCTGTGATCTTAATGCTCTTCTTTCGAAGACCAAACATGATGCGACCAATGTATAGTTGCATCGGAAAGCTGAAAACGAGAACCTATGGAAAGTATGTGGGCATGATATGCAAAAAATATAAAATAAGCATACACCAAGGCCAACCAAGGCAGAATATCCAAGCTGTTTGTTATTAGAAAAAGAATGCTGTGACAGAGAAAACAGACGAACGTTATTAATCAGGAGCCCAATAACAATTACAATCTACGCCCGATATTTAATGACCAAAAAACACGAGCTGTGGATGGATACATTACCTGGATTGGAGCCACCCATGCGCTATACGAATATTAGTCAATGAAATGCTGTGAATGATACAGGATAACTTACTTGTGGATATACATGCAGAGCCGGTCAAGACGACTTGCATCTGAAGAAATCATGGTAGTAATCTTCCCAACACTATGCTCAAGCCGGGCTCGTCCAGAAAGTCTCAAAGACTTTCGAAAGATACTCCCAATGATCTAATATAAGGGCTCAGTGCGCAAGCAATGTGAGAACCGTGCCAATGGCTTACTCCGGTCCTTAATAACAACCCAGTTATCATACTGACTGCTTTTAGAATCAGCTCAATCATGAGATGGAGATGGGATCGACGGCGTACACTGAAAATAGTGATTTGTGAACTGTGAAAGGCAAGTGAGTAGATTTATCAGATTGCAGAAATATTACCCTACCAAGCTGGCAGCTTCTGTGATCTAGGTGAGTATGCGAGAAACATGAACTCAGGGCCGTCATACCTTGCATCACAAAAATCGCAAAGCCAAGTCCGATGCCGTAGCCAATTCCCTTTGGACGTTCCATTACTCCCGATACTCTTTGTTCATCCGTCAGACGGTAGTAGTCATACGACTCAGTCAACCATGTCAGTAGGAGTTTTGTCACCAAAGGCGTGGCGGTCTTCAACGTGTCTAAAACGCAAGAGTGATTAGGATTCATTCAGGATGATTTATATAGCCAATTACCTCCGACTAGTTTGCATACTCCAGCAGACCAGAAACGAACAAAGAATGTTCGATGAAGTGCCTTCGTTAGAGACGAATCGTATTTTATAGTTGACTTCCTTTTAGCGTCAGGTGCACGATTTTCAGCGTTTTCAAGTGATTCCCTCGAGTCAGGAACTTCAGCGTCGTTAGGAAGTTTGTGACGGAGGGGGAAAGGCCTTTGTTCAGGAGGACATCGAGAGTAGAAGTTGATTTCTACATCATCAGTGACCGAACCGGTAGTATGTTTCTGGGGTAGCCGCCATAAATCTAGAAAGGGATGATAAATATGATGTGTTTCACACGACTCAGAACCCTCACCTTCTTTTTCGAGAGGCCTTGAGAAGCCAACGGCAAGAAACGGGCCTAACCATTGGAAAATCAACCTTGAAAGAATTCTGTGGAATCAATTTTAGTAGGCGATGGGAGGAGTCTAGCATAAAAGTACGAACGCCGCGTCCTCCTCTGGTAACACATGGTCACCTGCAAAAGCAGGAGGTGATGGTGGCGGATGAAGTGGATTGAACATTGCGATGGGCAAATGGACCGTTCGAAATCCCAAGATGCTAAGAGTTATTAAAGCCTACAGAAGGACCAAAAGCAAAGAACATGCGTCATTCGGCAAGGGCTCGCATTCGCATGACTCTAAACGGTATAAATACATCGATCCAGATCACGTAGCCGATCGGAGTCGGGCAACCGCGGCAACACGGATGTGTTGGCGCTATTCGCTGACAGTTTCAGCGTAAATTTGCACTAAGAGGGGGTCCCTGTGGTGATGAGAGATGCAGCGATTTGTTTTGCGACGCGAAACAATCGCAGAGTTGGCTTTGAGGGAAAGTATCACGAATTCAACATCGTTGATTGGATGATGAGCTGAGTCACAGCTTATCATGCTGACACGGGAGGTGCCTGCCTAAACTTAGCTCAGTGATGGCGTCTCCGCAGCCGTTCCCAGGTCGCTCCCAAGTGGTATCCAATACAAATCCAGTGAGACGTTCGCAGTAATGACTGCTTGTACTGTTGTACTTGTTGGAAATCCTCGGTGTTGCGCAGGGTAGACTCCGGGCTGGTAAGGCCGGAAGGTATGAACTCCTTATTCTGCAGCTCCTACAGAGCTCGTATTTATACTCTCCAGGCTTGTATCTAGAATTTACTACAACTTTCTCTTTCTCTCGAGCTTACTCATCAACTCTCGGCATGATGCCGGATTGCCCTTTCTAGAACTTTCCAGCAAAATCCCGACAGTACTGACCAACATATAACCCATTAATCTCAGAACACTTCTCTCACTGTCAAGTCGCTTCAAGGCTGGGCTATCAATTTGACATACTGGACTTCAAGAGGCTCCACATTTAAGTTATCTCAATAGCTGTGTGGTCTGGACCCACGAACCGTGTAGTACGTGCATGGCGAGGCCTGTGCCACATGTCATCATGGCATTGTGATCTCAACAACAAAAGAACCAGATGAAAACATACATATGTATCAGACAGTCAATAAGTGTTATTCAGATAGTAACACAGAGGGTGGGTTAACACCATACACCATAATACATCAGTATAGAACTAGATCAATGTTTCACAGCGGCATTAGTCAATTTGGAGACTTCAACGAAAGCATCAAGCAAAGAGGGCACAATGAACGGGAATTTGCACTCCCTCCGAATGTCCTCGAGCACCAGCTCGTACTCAATCCTCTTCTGTCGTTCGATTTCAATCTCTACCTCAAGGGCTCTCAATCGGATACGACAAGCTGCAAATCATATGGGCATAAGAACAAGAAATTCTATAACAAATGCTACGAACCGAAATCCTCCACAGATGAATCACACAAAGGGATGTCTGTAGCACCTGCATCTTTCAGTCGTTCCCTTATCTCTGCTCGCTTTGCAGCGAGGCTGGTGACCTCCCGGTTGAGATGCTCTAGCTCTTGCATTAATTGTGTTATCTCTTGTTCACGATAGACGCGTTTCGCCGGCGGTGGTGTTGACACAGAATCTGGGCGAGATACGCATATACCGGTCTAACAATACAGCACTTAGCATCAGTGTTTTTAAGTCAATGGAAAGGTTTACATGTGATGGTAGCATCTCTTCCGCATGTGAGGGGGCGTCGTTGGCTGATAGATCTGCTTTTGGAGAGCACTGGCTGAGTGGCAGCAGGTTTGCACCGTCGTGGGAAAGTGGTGCCTAAAGAGGCATTCTTGAAATTGAGTCGCTCGTCTTTCTGGGAATGTTGCTCTACTTACCTCTAATCCGGGTTCCATTTCAACGGCACTTTCAGTAAGCCTTTGTGATGTAGCATCCTCTGTTGAGCTCAGATTTTGGGGGTATACTGACACGCTTGACGGCTGCGCAGTGGGCTCGGATGAAGGTGAAAACTCTGCCACCTTGGCGGATGATGCCGAAAGAGAAGGGCGACCTCTTCTCTTCAGAGAGACATGGTTGCAGTTGGTAGAGTTCAGCTGAGTAAAGATGATGTCCTTCAGTGTTTTGTCAAGTCTGTCAAGATTAGAACAGTAGTGGAAAGGGAAAGATATCTCACTCCTCTTTGTATACCATCTTCTGACTGAAAAGTTCGTGTCAGTGTGGATGACCTTCACTCAGACAAACTCTTGTACATCAACTGGCCTGTTAAAATTTGCAACCAATCTTTCGATGGGCTCGCGATTTTCCCGACTAGAGTATGATGTAAGATCTATTACCAGTGCATGGGATCAAGAAAATCAGGAAAGAAGGTAACGTACGCTTCTTTCAGTTGTCTCCCAGTACAGATCCAGGACTCCCGTCGACAATATCAGGACATTGGATGCCTCGGGGTGGGGAAGTGAGAGCGAAGTCAAGTCGGCAAGGAGGAACTTCAAAGCATTGTCCAGGCCTCCGGGGTAGAAGATTGCAGCCTTGCCGGGTAGATAAGTGACTCGAACAGTAATTACGATGGCACGACCGGAAACCATGCTATGAGAAAGAAGCAAGATTGAACACGGAGGTATATTGGACCGCTCCTTGAGTCAAGATCATAATAAGCCGCGTCGGGGGACAGGTATCAATTGTACTCACTGAAAAAACTGTTGTAAAATTGTCAGAAGGAGGACCAAATGTCTGAATCACCTTGAAGGAGAAATAGCAAGACCAAGACCAAGACGAGAAGCTCCTTGGGGAGGAGATGGGAGAAACTAGCCAAGTGCAGAACAAAGATAATAGCAAGGCTTCGGTTTCACGGGCCGGAAGAATTGTCGTGAGAGATACGCTTTTTCAAGACTGAAGAACATATACATATACCGCCTGTGCACCTGTCGTTAAAAAAAAGACTCCAGCCAGCGCCTCCGCCAGTTTCCTTGGAGATCAAGTTACCGTCTTGTGAAGGTCGGGTTGCAACATAGTGGCTGTGTCTGACGAACCCGTCACCATCTTCATCGTTTCCCCTTATTCCTGTTCGTATTTGAACGCCACAACGTCTCTCAGAGGCCAGATTCCTCTACAGATGAGATGATACGTGACCGAAAACTATGTTCCGTACTCTTCTTACGCCGTTGAAGGCCCATTTTGACTTTTCACCACCAATTTCTGGCCATGATGGAGAGACTTCGCCGGAGGATTTTGCGCGCGACGTATTGATTGAGCTCATGCGGAATGCGATGGAGAACCTCAAGACGAGTGACACGATCCGAGAGAAAACAGAGGTGCGCTTCTTTGCAGTCGTCGAGAGACACTTGCTAACGTATTGCAGATTTTGACGGAAATACAAAAAATCATGCTGCAAGACGCGCATACAAAGGTTTATTGCAACTTTTGAATCCCAGATTATCGCTTATCTCCAATATAACCAGTCTGTATTTCGCGAGCTAGATGGATTCGTTGTCCTCATGAATGTCCTGTCGACGATTCAGTCATGCAATGGTAGCCCTATCCACGAACCCGATGAGCAAGTCTTGCTTGAGGTCCTTGAAACCATTCGGATGGTCTTCATGATAGTATCCGATGCCATCAATGAACACCCAGAGAATTCGGAGTATTTCAAAGTGAGCTGCTGTTCAATGGTACCACAGTACGTTTGCTGATCATGACGAAGGTCTCAGTTGGTTACGATTCACTAGCATTGGCCCTGACAGACTTAGTAGCAGACAGAAGAACGGTAGACGTGACCTTAGGGTTTCTTCTCTCCATGTCGCTCAACGATTTCTCTATCTCTGGAATCTTTACCAGCCTCCGAGGCACTCCGGTCGAGGAACTCGATCAGAAAATCAAAGAGTTCGAGTCACGCCTCGGCCTCATCAGGCTTCCAGGTGCTATTCACCTACTTTGGGCCTTTGAGCCACAACTCAGTGCAGGCGACTCGGCCATGCGCTATGCGTTTTTCAAGCTTTTTGAGCGCCTCTGCGTAACATGTCATCGCAATCAGGCGATGCTGAGCAGTATTGGTATCGTCAAATCCGTCATGGAGTACTATTCTGATTCCAGGAGCTGGGGGGACGCGGAGAAGCAAGTTGTTCAAAAGCTGCTACGCCGTCTTCTGGACCTGGGAGCGACGGCGCCAGAAGCAAGACTATTGTTCCAAAGGATGGTCATGCCTGAAGAGCAAAGTCTCAATACAGAGACGCTGGAGATTTTGAAGTCGGCTATGAAGTCCAGGTGGCCGGACCACTTTTCTTTGGAGTCACCTGCAGAATTTATCATGGTCCATGACGGCGTTAGAGGTGTACCATCTACAGGGTTTACTTTTGCGGTTTGTTTTTAACGAGTACCTTGTTCTTCGACTCATCTCAGGTTATAGATGTGGTTCTGGATCGAAGCTCTTCCAAAAATAACTACGCACGCAATTTTTTCCGTTCGAACGGGTTCTACAAGTATTGTTGATCTCCGCCTTAACACGGATGGAAACCTTGAGTTGCAGACATCTGCGCACAAGTCGGTCACCGTTTTCGGCAAGTCGAACATCCATACCGGCCGATGGACCCATGTTACGTTGGTTCATCACCCTCACAAAACCTCACAGCCTAGTATTCGTGTGTTTCCTCGCTTGCCTCTTTTTCTAGGTCCTTATGATTGGTTACTCAAGGACTGTTCATTGATGGAGTCCTCGTTGAAACGCTAATGTGGGCTTATCCCAGATCCGACCTTTCGGCGCAAAGCGTAGAATATGTTGTAGGAAGCAGTGATTCCGAGGCCCAGATGAGTTGGTGCATTGCGACCGCCTATCTCATTACTCGTCCGTTAGGTCGGTATATGCATCTATCGTCATCAAACATTGGTGTCAATGTTTCTTATTCTAGGTGATGAATTACCTCGTTTGATCCACCATCTAGGGCCTCGATATCAAGGGAATTTTCAAGATCCTGCGCTAATCCAGTTCTTAACATACGAAGCGTCGACATCGCTGAACATGTTCATATCTGCAACTGTGTCGAAGGCAGCTTCGGCGGAGTCGTTGTCACTGGTGAAGGTCGTTAGGGAAGGGTTGGGAATTAGCAACTCTTCAATCATCTTCTCCTTGTCTACGACCAATATAGCAGGATCAGGCACCGTTCGAAGCCTAACAATGAGTGGCACTTCCAAGGAAGTCACTGTCCAAGGCGACGTCGCTGTCGTAAAGGCCGCTTGTTTGGACATGTCGCTCTGGAAAATCGGCGGAGTTGCGGTACCCCTCCGTCTGTTGCAAGTAGCGAAGGTCAGTTTATGTGGATGGACGATGTCTTCGGGTCTGCAACTGATGAGTACATAGACACCTCATGAAATTTCCGGAGCGTTGAGTATCTTGACGGATAGCCTGAGAAATAGTTGGCAGAACTCTGAGGATATGGAACGTTTACGTGAGTCAAACCTACTGTCAGAGGGTGGTTGTATGATATCTGAACCGAATCGCCTCTAGGTGGATACGAACTATTACCTGATATTCTGTGGTCCAAGGCTCAACAGATAAACATGACAAGCTTCGAAACACTGTTCGAAGCTCTGGGATTAAATTTCCGCTTGCCCGAGTAAGACTTATGTGGAATTTACCGTGAAATCGAACTCATGAGGTTTATAGACAGTCCACTATAGTGAATGCTGTTGCCTACAAAGCCATTGCATTGGACTTTGAGTTTTGGTCTCGTACTCGCAAGGAAGTCCAGCGAGTGTATCTTGAGCATTTCATCACTCTCTTACAGACCAGCCGATATAAGACATTCAATATTAAGCAACGCATGGCCAAGCTCGGGTTGATCAGACGACTTCTGTTTGTCCTTCAGACAGAATGGTACCAGCACGATATCATTCCGCACCTCATAGAAGTTTTGAAAGCAGCCGCACAGGCCAACTTTTCTAAAGAGGAGACCATCAAACCGATGGTATCATACATCGCAGCAAGGCTGAATGAAGGTTTGCTGTATTTATTTATTTATGTGAGAACCGGGAAATTCTAAATATTGTCCAAATAGTCACTTCCACGTCTGATTCGCCTCGCTCTATGGTCTCTCGAATTGATTATAAAGACGTTCGGCAGAAAGCAGAGCAGGTCCTCGAATTGTTGGTTTCGCTACTGTTAGTACCAACGTTCTACAACAAGTTCATAACCGCGCTGCCGATAACCCGAATATGTCTTCTTCTCCTTGGCGACAAACCGCAACCGTTTGTCGCCAATCAAGTTTTGCTGATCATCGGCATAAGCGTAAAAATGTCGGCCTCTTTCACAAGGAAATTTGAACTAATCAGTGGTTGGAATATTCTCAAAACTGTACTGCCGATGTGCTGGGATCCAAGCGTGAATGAAGCAGCCTTTGATATATTGCTTGGACGAACCGGCATCACGAAGATCGACACGCAAGGGCACAATGCCGTGGTTTGTCCGCAAATCGTTCCAGCTATATTCGCGGCCTTACAAACCGGCTTGGGTACAGTAGGTAACAATTGTACTATTTCAGAGGAGGGGGGAAGTGAGGCACTGCCTTTTCTGGTTTGTTTTCTCACTGATGAATCTCTAGTGCCGAATGGATTTTCATGGGCAACGGAATCGACGATAGAAGTTCTTGTAGAAGAACTTATTGATCTACATGCGTCAAGTGCCACTTTCCGACAAGTATTTCGCTCTCAACAGGCGACCCGTTTATTCATCGAAGCCAACAAGTCATTTGTCTCTCAAGTCTCTGCCGCGCCTAGTGTCAATCAGCGGGCATCACGTATCTTAGAAAAGATGACTCACTTCGGATTGGCATTGGCACTAGATGGCGCCGTTGCCGGTGTTCAGAAACGCGTAGTAAGACACCCCTTTCAGAACTTTATTGATTTATCCATCCTTCGAAGATACTAGACATCCTTCGAGATGCTGAGACTGTTCTAAACCCATCCTCCAAGCAGCAACCCACCATTAGTCCCGAACTCGTTGCAGACACACGGTCTATTCGCCAAAGGATCGCGTTCGCAAGATTGACTGTCGATGTCAGTGAACGTACCGTCATCAAAATCATCGCGAGGATTCTAGAGTGGCAAAAGACCATTCGAATATCTGAACTGAAAAGGCTGCGGGAAAATATGCTAGATCTGTATGCTCTCCTATGTTGGACCCTCTACCTTTCCTCATTAACTCCTTCATTAGACGGGAACATCGGAGGCAAATCTCTCGGCTATACGAATGGAACAATGCCTTATTGTCAGAGCGAGGCCTATGGCCCAAGACGGAACCAATCCTTTGGAGGTTGGACGAGACGGAAGGACCTCACAGGGTTCGGTAAGTGCTATGATCTGTGCATAATAAAAAGACATGGCTCATAATGAATGGATAGAAACAAGCTGGAGCCCGAAATTAGCCCGCCAATGACTAGGATCGATGTTGGTCTAGAGCACATTCGTGACGTTGAAGTTCCAGGATCGGAAACAAGTTCTATTGTTCAAGTGGAAGTGCCTCCATGGGCGGAGACATATGAGATATCATCTGTAGATGTGGAAGGTAACGATGAAAGACTGGAGCCCAACGCGTAACTTCACTTACAGCAATCTTTAGAGCGGCAGCTAGCAGAAGAAATCGCGGAAGATAAGCACCGTCGTGTACGATATGAATTAGAACCCGGAGATGTCATCGAAGCAGTGGCAACAGTTGCGCGTGTATCAGGAGTGGATTCCTCACGTTCGTTTTTTAGCGCCTTCATGAGCGGGATGAACTGACCCTGTGATGTTTAGCTGGCTTGCTCATCATCGGCCGTACTCATCTATACATGCTAGATGGTCTGGTCGAGAATGAAGAAGGGGAAGTGATCGACGCACGTCATGCGCCTAAACGACTTCTTTTTGTTCCTGGGAGCATCGTGGAGTTCGATGGACCTCAGCGGGCCCAGAGATGGTGTGATATGTTTCCTTAATAGCCGCTTTTTCTCTCAACACCATGTAGGGCTCATGATCAAGTCGGAACATATAGTAAAAAGAACTTTCTTTTTCGTGATGTAGCGTGAGTGCAGCGTTCTCCTTTTATCTTCATTTTTAATGAGGCCCACCTTCAGTTTAGAGATTTATTTCAAAGACAGTCGCTCCCTACTGATAGTCTTCCTGGACAAGAAAAAGCGTCTTGACGTCGATCAACGCTTGTCAGCCATGATCAATAATTCTAGCAATGTACCGACTACACCTGGTCTTTTAATCACTCCCCTGCTTGGAAATATCGGTGCAAAGGTTTTAGCTGGGTTTCGTCCTGACGAGCTCGCTACGGCACAACGGAAATGGCAAACTAGAGAGATCAGCAATGTGATTACTTTCATTTCAGTTGTTCAGAACGTCGAGTTGACGCTGCTACTGAAGTTCACCTACATCAGTATCTTAAACCAGATATCGGGACGTACACCAAGTGACGCTACACAATATCCCGTCTTTCGTCAGTAAACCTTGGCTATTTTGTTTTTTGTTTACTAGACTGATAGCTTTCTAGCTTGGGTGCTTCAAGATTATTCGTCGCCGACTTTGGACCTTAATAATCCCGAGTCTTATCGAGAGTGAGTATCAGAACCTGAACCGTACGAACGTTACTCATCACATTACAAGTCTAAGCAGGTCTATGGGGGCGCTGACTGAGGCTCGACGAGAGGCAGCTATTACTCGTTACGAAAGCTTGGAAAGCATCAATGAAAAGCCCTTTCATTACGGCACTCATTTCAGCTCTTCAATGATCGTTTGCCATTTCCTCATTCGGTTAGCCCCATATACAAACATGTTCAAGACACTACAAGGCGGTGACTGGGACCTGCCAGATCGATTGTTCAGGTTAGGAATTAATGGCATCTCATTCTGACATGTAGCTCATGATGGTTTCAAGTGATATTGCGCGGGCCTTTGATTCGGCCGCTAGAGACGTACGTGGAGATGTAAGAGAACTCATCCCAGAGTTCTACACATGCCCAGAGTCAGTTTCCGACGTCAGTAGACTTGATGTTATTTTATTGACTTCTCTTAGATTCCTAGAGAACTCTCGCAACATCGATTTTGGTGTCCAGCAAAACACAGGGGAAAGGATCCATGACGTTAAACTGCCTCCTTGGGCAAGGCAGGATCCTCTATTGTTCGTGGTTATGAATCGTAAGGTACGAAGGGTCTCGGTCCGGGGTGATCTACGCCAACTTTTCGCTTTAGGCTTTAGAAAGTTCCTACGTCAGCGAACACCTTGCGTCTTGGATCGATCTTATATGGGGTTGTAAGCAGCGAGACTCGCAATCCTTGAATTGCTTT
Source organism: Guyanagaster necrorhizus (assembly GCF_019112545.1). Taxonomy (NCBI): domain Eukaryota; kingdom Fungi; phylum Basidiomycota; class Agaricomycetes; order Agaricales; family Physalacriaceae; genus Guyanagaster; species Guyanagaster necrorhizus. The sequence continues at coordinate 162,738 of NW_025064924.1, forward strand.
CATCCATTGTCATACGAAGGTTCCGTCGGTTGGTTTTCTCTTTTACTGGGTTAGCATCTCTCTGAAGACATGCAGACCTTGATTCCATCACCGATGAGCTGGAGAGAGAGGCCACAGTTGGCATCATTCATAACTGTATGTCAGCTATTACCTCAATTAGATTACTTGCTCACCTTCTCCAGTTGGCCAAACACCGCGCAAACTTTTCAATGCTCCCCATCCACAGCGATATGGCCATGCTTCTCACACGCTTCCGCTGGGAACGTTGCATGGAATAGAGGAGGATCCACACCTGTTACTCCAAGAAAGCCGAAGTTTCAAGGGTTTGTTGACCTTTTATTGGACATTTATGACACTATGTTCTTAAAAAGTTTGGAACAGATTTGGGGCCTGCTGTTCCTGTTTGCGAGCTGGTATTTGACATGATCGGAGAAAAAATTATTCCTTGTCCTGATGGCAACCTATGTATACCCCATCATCCGCACGAGCAAATTGAATGGGGTGCAAGCCGAGTTGGCGGGGGAGAGTTACGCCTGCTTGTGGATAACAGAGTAAGATCTTCGCTCATTCACAAATCTTGCCGTACTGATTCACACTCTTCAGGTAGTTCAAGTGATTGAAGGCTCGTTCTGCAACTGCGCATCCTTCGTCGATAGTGACTGCTTAGTCACTGGATGCACCGACTTTACCGTACGGTTATGGAAAATATCACGCACTCATAACCCTCCTTTATTGCGGCTCTCCCTCTCCCACATCATGCGTTTCCATACAGATATCGTCATTTGCCTGGCTACTTCCCGTTCGCGTTCCCTTATCGTGAGCGGCTCTCAAGACGGAAGCGCAACTCTTTGGGATCTAAATCGCGGTACATATGTTCGTTCTATATGGCACAGTAACTCCGACGAGGAACTGAACCCGGTTCATCTGGTGTCCGTCAACGAGAGCACGGTAAGCCTTTTGTAAATAATCTGAAGGACGAGCCCTTAATACTATGTTCAGGGATACATAGCAACCTGTTCCAAGACCAAATTGTGCCTCCATACTATCAATGCACGATGTATAGCAGAGTTGGACTTGACGCACAGCTTAGCATCGATCACTTCTATGGCTTTCCACGAGCGTGAATACTCATACCTGGGTATCTTGGCGACGGGAGGCTCGGACGGTTCGATTGTGTTGCGTACATGGACTGCAGATGGGACACCGGAGAATGAACGAGCTCAGTGGGAGTTTGTCACTATTAGAACTATGAAAGTCAGAGCTGTTGATAAGGGCGTCGTTCGCCCTCCAGCCGTGACGGCATTGAAGTTTTTGGGGTAAGTATTCCTATTTTCATTGGGGAGTTGGAGCTTACTCCGTTGTAGAGAGAGCCTATGCCATGGGGAGGAAACTGGAAAGTCGTTTATGTGGAGTTTGCCTGATTGAAGTATCGTGATAAACGTCACTATGTATCTATGTATCATGATTCCCGAAAGAATTCACCTTGACATATATGTAGATACCTGTATCGTACTAGTTCTCCGATGTACCGTTTCGTCATTCATATAGCTGTGCGGAAGATGTCATCAAACAGAATTTGGACAACAGGCCTTGCGGCAGCCATTTTCGTGAGCAGAATGTAATAGTATTATAAGTTCGTTCATTACGTCTGAAGACAATTTCCACGGTGTAAGTACGCTGCGATGTATACGATTAAATTCTTGATACAGATTTTACTGCCCTGGTCCGCAAATGGTCCGATATAAGGGATGTGTAGTGACGGATGACAATTGCAGACGCAATAATCTATTTTTATGAGTCAGTTTCTATCCATTTGAAGACCTGTGAACAAAAATGATCAAACACAGATAGCAGCAGGATAACAATAAGACATACTACAGGGATTGTTGGACAGCATCTATGTCGCCTGTATAGTAAATATGTTCGTCATGAACGAAGATATACGTTGTAGGGCAACCTGTGATCAATGATGAGCATGTTTTTTTGGTTTGTTCAAAGACAGGACGTTCTGCCATCAAAATTTGTCCACTGGGCGGACATTTCATATGCTGAAGGGTCCAGGAAGAACTGAAACGATGCATTGATTAACATCACATTGATAACGTTGAAAAGCACCCATGACGTTTGTCTCGATATACGTTCCTGTATTCGAATCAAAAGTCAATGTGTTCCCCGGGTATGCTACGGCCCAAAGTTAGCTAGTGCTACTCTCAACCATAACAGCGGATGACGAACCCATTACTTGCGTGGTCCGAGCTAGGTGAAAACTAGCAAATGTTTAATGCCGGCGTATTCCTGGAAATCCAACCACACCTACTTCTTTAATCCAGGTCTGAGAGATAGACCGAAGAAACCTGCAGTGATGCACACCTTTTCATCCTTGTTCTGGAAACATCTTTAATTGAGTTTGTGCCTCGTGAGGGCGCCAAGCGTACCGAGTCATAAACATCTCCCGCATACCCATATGAGCGATAGGTGTACCGTGGGGCGGCTTCCTTTGTATGTATGACCTTATGGCCATCGACATAACGTACTAGTCGCTGAAGACCATGTCTTTCACAGATGGAGATATAACCAGTCGAAGACCTGGGAGGCGAGAATCATTCAAAGTCATGAACAGTTGCAGCAAGACATGTTTTACCACGTCGGTTCTGAAGAGACGATTGTGGATCGAAATATATCATTTAATCCCCGGGCCCCCGCTTCTGGAGTTTCTAACTGTTGGGATAGCAATCCCGAGCGAGTACGAGAACGTACTCGAAGATACGATGCCAGTCAGCAGCAGCTGACTTGGATCGTGATCTGGACTTATTT
>NW_025064924.1:169871-211545 GCF_019112545.1 Guyanagaster necrorhizus
TCGAAGTAATACGAAATGTATTTAAGTAGAACGTTTCTCTCTCGAGAGGCTAATTCTAGTTCTCTGTTACATTACTCTGCTCTCTACTTACAACACTAACTTTACCTTTGGCTCTCTGAGGTTCGTCTCCGGTGACGGTTGCGCGGGGCGCAATCTAAACCGATACTGCCGTTCATTCGTGTACAGAGCCTCCGACTCATCAACTGGAAGTGAAAGAATAGTTTGGAGAGCGGCAAAAACAGAAAGCAAAGTAAATATCTTCGTCATGGTGCCACAGGGACTGAGGTGAAAGTGATATGAGGAAAAGAAGCGGTCGTTTTATAACCGATGTTTTATCTAGGAAACAAATTTCCAAGAAAGAGCCCATCAGAATACCGTGAGACATAGAAGAAGGATGGAGGTCTCACACTTAAAAGTCTAGAAATCACAATTACATACTGGGGCAGCATCATGGAGGTTTGACAGCCTTTGGAAACCTTGTTCATCAGATTCTGCGCCTAAAAGGCGGTGGAAGGGTCAGTATTGTTCCACCTAGTGAGAAACACGAGACAACCACTCGATTTCTTTCGTCTCTGGACTTTTGGTAGGCTGCATCTGTCTCGCAATAAGTGTTAGAATTTAGAAAACACGCATGTGGAGGAGTTGGGGCTGTTGAGAGATTGAACTGTCCATTTGGCTTAGCTGGATCTAAGTCACACGCCTTCTCCACGACCTCAATGTCCCATTCGGATGCTTGCCCAAGCTCTGGTGTCAGAGGAGCACCTAATTGCTTCTGAGTATCGCGAGTGGGGGGGATGGATCATCATCGGCGCAAAATTTTGCCAGATTCTGATTATCTTCACATCTTCGCCTCTGGCAAAGAACCTCCTGATCTTCATGATTCGTCGGCAAAATCCATGTATTTCTGATCCCGATGGCGTTGGCTAATGGGATATCGCTCTAGCTGGACCATGCAACGCAGGAAGCATGGGCAGCTGAGGCAGATACTGCGATGAAGGACGTGATTAAAGCATACGAGAAATGGCGAGCAAAGCATGAGGTTGAACTGTGTATGTCTTGATTGATCGTACTCAGCAACTTCTAAATTAGGGGAATGGCTGAAAAGGTGGGAGAAGATGAAGAACCTGACTTTTGACACCATTCGGCGTCCCACTGAACGATTGTACACTATCGCTGCCTCAGGCTAGTGATTCAGGACGTAAGCAAAAGACGCAGATACAGAGAGCATCCGATACTATATAATAAATTACTCCTATATCTGAAGACCTTTATGCCTTGATTTTCTCCACAAGGTTATCCAGAAGATCCTTGAGCCGAGCAGCTTCATACTTAGCCAGAGTAGCATTTCCATCAATAGTAATAGACTCGGTCAAGGCGGGCAATGTAGTCGCGCCATACCCTAGGAACAATCAAACCAGATACTTCAATGCAACCAAAAAAAATACTCACCAAGCCATTTCCCAGGCGCTACACCCAGATGCTTGAACCACTCGCGCTCCGGTATCCCATCCTCCGAGATGAATCCTCGTTCAAAGGTAACCAATTTCTGATTAACGGCACGAAGACACTTCACGGCTTCTTTCATTTCGCCGATAGGGAAGTGGGAAAAGCGCCGAATCTCTGCTTTAACACATCCGCGACGAGATTCCTTAAAGCCAGCTTGTAAAGCGATTCCATAAAGCATTTCATTTTCTGCCACTTCTTGTCGCCAAGCAGGAAGACGTCCTATACGGTGCTCGAATCCGGCGTGGTGGACCCGGCGTTCCTCTTCCGCAGGCTGATGTTGTTCTTCGCGGCGATGAGGCTCGCAAGGATGTCCTAAAGCCTTCCTGACTTTGCAGTAAGCCTTTCGGAGCTTCTTCTTCAGCTTCTTCATCTTTGATGCTTCTTTCCTCCATTTTTTGATGACCTTGATGATATTCCGCTCCGCCGCGAGTTTCTCATAATCCAGAGCCAGACTGGCAGCTTGCAGAGAATGAATAGATTGCCGGAGAGGTGACAAGTCGATATCCACGGATTGTGCCGATACAAGATTCTCCACGCTGCAGGTATCTTCAGCTGTGTTTCATCAAAGATAACAAAAGGAAACGCACTTGTCCAAATAATTCTCGAGCTCATACGAGTAATGCGTCGTGTTGAAAGGAAGAACGACGTTATCAGCCAGACGAAGAACTTGAAGTCCAAGATGCTTCGCAACAGCGGTCTAACAAAGGACGATAAGCGATCCAACACCTCCGCTTTCGAAGGCAACGCGCATACATGACGGAAGAAACCGGGATCCCCGTATAATTCCATCCAGCGCTCGGAATCGTACACAGAATGATAATGATAGACCGGATCGTTTATGGTCTGACCGAATCCGCCATTGGTACTGGAAATCTGTACATTTGATAAGTATGAAAGTCTGCAAGTGCGCACGGAAAACGTACCCCCAGGCGTTGCAAAAACACGGTATAGTCACTGCCAGAACCCAATACACCAACACCGAGCGCATCAACGGCATTAGCGTGGGCCTCACTCCTGGCTACAACATCTGGATCTATAACAGTCTCTCCGTCCTTTCTTGCACCGAAATATGTACCGGTATCTTTGGTCGCATCCCAAAGTGTGCGATCTTTGTCTGTTGGATGCGGAATATCGAGCGCAGTTTGCTGCACAAGATGGGCAAGCAGAGGAGAAGCCTGGGCGCTGTACCTGGAGCCACCAACAGAGACATCTATGTTACGTACAAGTTAGCCTCTATCAACGTGAGAATGTTCCCGTACACCTACCAAGATTCACATACGCAACAACATATTTGTCAATGAATTCTGCAAAGTCTTCGCCCCACTCGGTGCTTCCAATGAGGCCATACTGTACGGTTATGAATCTGAGACGGACAACAAGGGCAGAAAGACTTATCCTACCTCTTCGGCATCCCAACTGGCAATAACGATCGTACGAAGTGGCTTCCAACCTTTCCTCATCAAAACACCAAACCCTCGGATAGTCTCAGCTATCGACGCAGTTCCACTGGTGGGATCTGCTGCACCCATAACCTAATTTCGATAATTAAAATGTGAAGAACGCCACAACAATGATCGGGAATTTCATACCCAAGCTAGAAGATAATTCAGACTCGGGGACGACACCAAAAAGCGATACTCACCGTCTCTATGATTTCCAACAACCACAATCTCGTCAGTGATGAAGCCTGGAATAACTGCCATCGTATTCCAAATCGGTATGACCCTGTCATCGACTGACGTTCATTTAGATATGAGCGTCAGTGCATGACGAAAGTGAACAGGCTCACCATGGTTGACCAACCTAACATTGATTTCTCCTGTCTCTGCCAAATCCAAGAGTTTTTGAGCATTGGCCCAAGAAAAAGGAAGACTGGGTATCGAAGGACTGTTCAGTGCCTCCGTGCGCGTAACATTTTCATACGAAGGATATCCTGGAGTTGTCGGATCACCAGGATACATACTGATGAATTGCACGCTACCACGCTGGACCGAGGTAGGGCTTCGAGCAGGACCATCGGGATACGGCTTGTAACCATTCTCCACAGTTACAACGCCATCATCGCGAATGTCACTATATATAAGAATACCAGCAGCCCCAACCTCTTGTGCTCCTTTGACCTTGAGTCCGCGGAAATTGCCACCGTATCTGGCCAAGATGATTGAACCAGTGAGATTAACGCCTAAAATCTATCAAAAATGGTGCAAGAGCACGACAAAAGCACTTTAGCTTGCCTTTGGCAATAAGGGCATCATAATCCTAGCAGCATGTCAATGGAAAGACGGGTTTCAAGCATAACAAGCAGCTTGCCTCTTTCAAACCATAGTTTGCGTAGACAAGCTAGTGAAACATGATCAGATGGAGGCACAGTGAGTGTCACGGCAAGGACGACTCACCTTTCCAGTGACATCGCCACCCTTGCTCAAACCGTGGAAGGTGGGCACAAAATCGTAATATTCGCCAGCCTCCGGGTCAGTGTCGCCAGCGTGCTCCGTCAAGTCCGCATCCCAAATGACATTTCCCTCTGGATCCAAAGCCTGCACGGCACGATCAAGTGGTGTATTCATGACTGGGTAATAAACATCGATCCAAGCCTGCGCCGTGAACGTTTTCGGAATGGACAGGGTGGCACTCTGAGATTCCGGCGACCCGGCAGGGAATATAGGATCCTCGGTCGGCGGTTGGACGCCAAGCTCAGTCTGTAGGAAGTGCAAAAAGTCTTTTGCGGTGGACAGGTCGGTTGTTGAACCTGCGAGATGCGGTTCCGCAGTATAGTGCCGTGATGTCGCTATACACGCCTCCTCATTCGGTACAGACCTGCAAACGTTCCAGCATGAGAAAACTAGGGGTGATCCCAGATAATACGCACAGAAAGACATTCTCAGCTCGCTTCCCAACAAGAGGCTTGTATTTCTTGGGATGCTCAACGTCGAGCAAGTGCAATGGTCGCAGAACAGAATGGAGGACCACGACCACAGTACAAAGAGCAAGGACTAGCTTGACGATGCTCCATCGACGCGCTGCAACACCCTTCGACGTTGTTGCCGGCGCCGGAATCGCTTTGCTGTCGTTGTAGAAGGATTTCTCGTCCGCCATGGCAGTTAGAAACAAAAGTCACTTGAGATAGATAGACAGACGTCACTGATCACGGTATTCCCCCACATGTCGTTGCCGATTATCAGGCAGGCAAAGGCAGTTTCAAACCCTGCGTGCAAACAACGATAAAGGGATTTGGTGAATTTCTAACCGAGATAGCGCAACGCAGCACGGCATAGCTGACGCCATTCGTGATGGTCTCGGCAAAAAGGATAAAAAATGTCGGAGTAAGGTCGGAGTGAAAACAACTAAGGGCACAAACTTCGGCCGAGCGTGCACTAAACGATTCATACTTTCACGGTACTAATACAACAAAGCCGATTGAATGTATAATCGTCACAAAAAACAGAGTAGATACTAGCTCGAAGTTCACGTCATGAAATATGTTCAGTAGCCGCCGTCGTAAGCGTCGATATCTGCAGGAAAGCATCGAACAACGAAGGGACAAAAAATGGCTGTCTGCATTCCCGCCTTATATCACTCAAATTCAGCTCCAGTTCTTGACGCCGCTTTCGTTCAGCCTCCAGCTCCACTTCTACTTTTCTCAGTCGGGACCTCGTTACTAGAAGAATATGGTGACGATTTGCAGACCCCACATGTTGGAGAAACATACCAAAAGTATCTATAGAGGGATCCCGTTCGGGGAGAGTGACACCCAAGCGTCTCAGTGATTCCTCTTGTTCAGCTAGGGTGTCGACCATGGTAAGGAGTTCTTCAGATCGTTCAATGTACTCTTTCAACGCCTCCAATTTAACTCGTTCGTCCGAGGGACTAGCGCCTCGCCTTACTCTTTTTGCTGAAGGTGGAGGGGAAACTGAACGTGAATTTGTAGATCGCTTCCCAGTCTTATACTGATGTCAGTGAAATATATAAGAACCTCGAAACAAGGACCTACCACGACGCTGACGGGTGGTGTTTGTTGTGCCGGTGTGCTCGGAGTTTCCAGGTCCTACAAGTTATGGATCAGCGAACAAAACAAATAATTAATTGATGGATGTACTGACCATCGATACCTTATCTACGTTAGCTTGCTGTGGATCGGATACAGTCTAGAGAGGCAAAGGTCAGGTCAAAGAAGGGAGGAAGACCCTGAAACGTACGCTGGACACGTTTCCGCCCTGACCAATGATAAGATCAATAATATCTACTTCTTCATGATACATATCCACGTTGACTTACTCGATCGTCAATCAGCAGGTCGGCATGATCGTCGCCTTCTTCATAATTCAATCCTGGCGGTGGGCTTGAAGCAAGTATTACGGGAGAAGTCGTCATTTGCGTGGGTATCTTGAAGGGTGAGGATAATTGCGTGGCTAGTGATTGCCTCTCTTTAATCAATGCAAGCTGAATGTGCGGTAAGGGACTGGACGGTGGTGTAGACCGGATGGAATGTCGATCGTGAGAGGAAGCGCGCGGGGTGGAATGGATAGAGGCAGAACGGTTACGTGGAGGCGTTGACCGAATGGAATGGTAAGATGGAGAGCCGGTCCATGCATGGTCATTGAGATCTTTCTCTGTCTCGGTCGATACAGCTGGAACCAGGGACGTATGCAGAGGAGACGCTCCATGCAGGACAGGAAGACTGGGGACTACAAGGGCTGGATCCGGTTCAAAAGACTCCTCCCCAAATAAATCTTCTATCACCTTTTCAATGGAGTCCTCTTCCCAATCGCTCGAAGTAGATGAAGCGACAGCGTTCATACTGGAGTCGTTCACCATCGGAGTGGCGCCCGTTGATGAGTCGACAGAAGGCGCAAGATCCACGACAGGATCCGATGATTTCTCTACTATTGTGGTGTCGAAAGAAATGTCCCCATCACGATTTTCTACAGCAGAGAAGTCACCGGATTCGACAGAAGCAGACATGTCTCTGCCTACCAACCCCAGTGGATCTATGGCATCTAAAGCTAGCAGACGTGGTGAAGTAGGAAGGAGGGAAGCGATTCCTACGTCCATATTTGTGATAAACTTATTTTCATTACTGTATTCCACGAGCCCCGTTTGTGAAGCTATAGACACCATTGTGGATTGATCCAGCGCCCGAACAGCGTGTCTATTTACACTCAAGATGCTTGCAAGTCTGTCGGGAAATGTAGAAGCTGCAGCCTCTGGCAAAACTTGAGGCTGCGGGGGAAAGAATGATTGCTGACGTAGTGATGTCGCAAGGGCAGATCCTGACTAACGGAAGCCTGCCTGATTTCCCGGACTCGGATCGGGATGGAATCGATCATTTCTTCGTACCGTACCAACATGAGGTTGGCCGTATCTGTCTGGATCCGGGTTTGTTTTGTCTGCTCTGAAGATGAGTAGTAAAATCACTTGGAAGAAGACCGAGTAGGACCTACTCTTCATAAAGCTTGACGCTCTCGCTTCATGCAGGACTACAAATAAGTGTGAATAATATTGATAGACGTGCCTACACCTACATAGACGTTTCGCAAGTACTGAATCAGGAATTGGGATACAGCCGCTAATTTTGCGTCTCAGAATTGCGTATAAAGGCTGAGAAGAATATCATTATGTTGCTCCTGCTAAATGAGATGCACCTACACTGTCCACATAACTCGTCCAGTAGAACTCTATCACTCCAGGAGCAATGACATGGATATGACTTTGCTGAGGCAGAGAAAGGCCAAGGGTCCTCGCATCAGCTTTGGCGACTCAACGAGCAGAAACCAAGTTTTCCAGAGCAAAAAGGGTCTCCTTTCCACGACAGTAGGATATTCTGACCGTTAACAGTGGGGAACGACGCAGACGCCCTCCAAGTCCTCCTTGATCAGCCATGAAATAGAAAGCTTTCAGTAATATCAATGGCACCGAGTGAGTAGAAAATCAAAGATGTAGGCGTAAATACCTTGGGGGGATTATATTTCACGAAATGGTACAAGCACACAAGGGAAAGAGCGAATTTACAGGAAAATTGGAGTGAGACCAACCTCTTAGCTTGAAGTACCGCTCAGTGATCGGTCCGCTTGATACATCTCAGCTTGAAGCATCCGATGCTCTTCCTCTCAACATTGCGAACGATAGCGCGCAAACGCAGAAGAAGCTTGGGGAATAGCTTTCCATGCTAGTTGGGAAGAATGGCAAGCTCGTAACACATTAATGTGGTGAGTGAGTCAAAGAGATTTTGTTACATGTGGTGGACTATTCATAGTATCTCCAGGAGACTAGAAATACATACTTTCGTTGTACATATGATAATGGTCGAGTGATGTAAATAAACTACAGAATTGGATTAATACGACTCGAACAAGTTGAAAAGACCGGCGCTGCCGTCACTTGTCATAGAAGACAAGGAGTCTGGAAGTGAGAGATAACGCAAAGGGTTATCAGCAGCGCGGTCGAGGTACTCCATCGTAGCCGAAGTCAGGCCCGATGGAGAATCGATGTAAGGAGTTGTAGGTGAGCATGAGCGATAGAATTTCGGTGGGGGTTGAATAATGACAAACACCATCGTTATACGGCCCGGACTTCGCTAGTGTAAATTGTATGTATGTGCTTTTCTATACAATGTTTTTATATGTCAAATATAGTTCAATCGTTTCCATCTTCTCAAAATAATGTCCGCCCAGATGAATGAACCATTTTTCCATCATTAACCTTCCCATCGCCCCGCCGCCCTCCCTTTGCGGTAAAGCTACGATGACCCTGATCCGGCACACTTATTGACAACTCTGGAATAGTGTAGAGTGACCTCTTCGAGAATTTGGAAGGGGTAGCGAAGGTCGATTTTGACGAGAAAAGGCGACAAGAGCAAGTACGCGGCTGAGGCTGCGGATGCGGTGGAGGTTTCAGTGAACATTGACATGTGAGCCGACAGTGTTCAGAGGATATGGACAGCGAGGATGAGAGCATGCCTATTCCAGATGGCTCAGGTGGTGGTGGTGGTGGTGGCGACGGCGGCGGATATGTGGTGTGGAGGGCGTTGGATGCAGGATGCCCGAGACCCAGGCCAGCTGGCTGTTTACAAAAAGGCCGTCTCGGCGGGTAATTGTGAGGTAGAGTCGCCCAAGAACTGCAGGGAGAGTGGACGGAACGTCTGTGGCAGCATTGCTTTCGCTCTAGCAATGGGAAGTGCCCAAGTCGCCGCTGGTGGTGCCCGTGCTCCTCGTAGGAAGGGCGCCAAGGCCCAATCCGGCGGGCCACTTCGGACTGGAACATGAATATACAGCCATCGTCAGACGTTGAAGGGTCCTTAATTCATGTGCACATACCGTTGATAGAAGAGGCCAGTTTTCGACCAGAGTTCGTAGAAAGAATAACAGTGTTTGAGACACCGCGGCGTTTCGAAGCAGGCGTAGTCACTACGAGTCCGTCAGTCAGTGGACGTCATTATAAGGGAAAATCCATGCCTTCATCATGAGTGACCAATTTGGAACTTGGGTGGCCTAGGCCTATCCTTTTGTATAGCCCTAGAGGTGTCCCCGTTAAGAGGGTCACAGGCGCTCACGATACGGAATGACTTACTTGACTTTGAAGAACGATGGCATAAGCTCGGGGAAACAGAGCAGAAGGAGAAAGGCAAAAAGATGGGAGAAGACGAATTGGGACAGGATTTGGCTCTGGAGTGTGACATGGGTGGAGGAGTGGCTACAGCAATTCTCGCCTCCTCATGGGCAAAAAAGTTGAAGGGGAATGTAATACCAAGGCCAATGAATACCTTGAAGGAAAAGAGCGACTAATGAAAAACATTTCATGCAAGAAAAGGCGACTGACCTCTATAGTCGTCCTTGAGACAGCATGATTGCAAGGAGACATGGTGACAGAAGATATAGAGGGTGCAAATATGCAGAAATATATGGGAGCAAATGGAGAGAAGTACTACGAGCTAGTCGTAGATGGTGGTAAAAGGGCAAGAAGTGGGAATGGCAATTACAGAGGCGCGTGTGTTGGTAAGCATCTCAAGCATGTGACCGTGTTAATATTAGCTTCGTCGGAAAGATATTTGTATCCGGATTCTGGACTTCAAGGAAATCCAAAAACAAAGGAAAAAGCGGAGGAAGTCGACGGAACCTCCCAACCGAGGGCATTGGCCACTACACCACAAAAAGAGATAAAATGGCCGTCTTGAACCTGAAGCTGTCACGGTGGTTCAGTATATATATATATTCCCAACGGATAAATCTACAAACTACGAGGTCATCAAGGACGTTGGTATCCTTGCGGTCTGTCTTCTCACAATTTCTTGCACTTTTCAGTATGCGTATTCCGCCCAGTTATAGGTCAGAATCGGTGTTAGGTGGATATCAAGCGGTCGGAGGCTAGAGTAAAAAATACGCTGCACATAGACAATGGTAAGGAAGGGGAAGCCAAAAATTCACAGCGCCCACCTTCCCATTTTCAGGAGGGCGCGCGCTGCGATCTCTAGCTGAGAATCGAACTCAGCCTTTGAAACCCGGCTACCGCGCTTCGCCGATCAACAGAGTTGAATAGCTATAGAGCAACTAGCCCTAGATTGCCGCAAATTCGTTTACGTGATGCTGACACGGACCAGCTAGATGTTACGTTTTGACTCAATGCCACGAGGGAAATTCGCTGAAGCGTAGTAAAAGTGGGCATATCCAGTATAGCTTTGCTCTCTCTCCAGCCTTGGGAAGGGCCTACATCACAGCGAGTACTGCTTCTACTGTTCATAGGAGGGCCCCAAGACTCAATCCGTCGTGCCGCTTCGTAATAGAGCCTGAAGGCGGCCGTCGTCTACCGTTGAAGGATTGTTGAAACAACATAGACGTACCGCTAACTGAAATGCCAGGTTTTCTCCAGATAAACACTAGTGACTGAGACACCACGGTGCTGCGAAGTAGGCATAGTCACATAGACATATTCACTATGAGTCCCATCAGTAGACGATAGAACGTTCTGATGAAAAATGCATACCTTTATCCAGAGTGAGTGCTTTGGAATTTGGATTGCCCAAACCAATTCTGCTACAGTTCTGACAATGAATTGTTGGTAAGTCTACCGGTGGGAGGATAAAATGCAGAAAAGCACTACGATCTAATCGTAGGTGATGGTAGGAAGGCAAGAAGTGGGTCAGAAGCGCGTGGCTTGGTAAGCATCTCGGACATGTGACCGTATTGAGATTGGGGTTAAGGTTTTGTCCAAACTTATTCTGTTCCAGGAAAACATCCAACGTTGGAACTTACCAGTGACCTTCAAATTTTCATCCAGTGAAGTCCAAAATATGTCGATAAAGCTCTATGACTTCTAGATGACCCTCTGGAAGCTGCATACGGAAGTTTCTGCGTCGAACTTTCTCTTTTTCCAAGTCGCAGAGCAAAAGAACGTTCGGTTCGACCATCCCAGAGTCTCAAATATTCACCGCGGAGATTTCCCGGAGCCTGTGCATGCGGTCGCGCAAGTTCGACTATACAGCGTCAACAACCTTTTCTGCAGGCATCTTCTATATCATCCGACTGTGCGGTAGCCTCGAGTTGGTTTTAGTGAGTAGCTCACATATTTACATGGCGGTGGATCCTCGGTATTCTTCGGCAATACCAGGTATTTATGGATTCGGAAGAATGAGTATTTTTGTCTCTACTCTTCGACCTATCTATGACACATATACTATTACCTGCTAGGGTTGACTTATTGGATATAGCGGCACCATGAGTAACTTTAATACCCGTGCTCAACATAGCACGTAATCTCATTGATAGCGGTTGTGGTATATTTGTCCTACATCTGTGTTCGTGGTTTCTCCCCGTGAACAAAGGTCGATGTCGCAAGCTTCTATTTCCTACTATCGGATCGTTTCGCAAGTCATCTGAGCCCGATGTATTTCTCCGAACGACCGGTAGCTAAGTAAACACATGACTACATTTTTCTTCTCAGCTTGATATGTGCACGAAGGGCCTATATATACAGTACAACAATAGACGCTACTCATCGATTCTCTAGTCCCCAAGATGCTCATCGAAGTCCTGTTGTTCTCTTTCGCCTTTGCCAAAAGGTGGGGCGGAATTTCTGTAGTACTCGCACAGTCAGCTACGGGAACGAGCGCTTCAGTATCATTCAGCATTACCAGTACACTGGGTCCCACAAGTATCCCCACGGCCACTGCTAGCTTTCCTCCAATCGGATCGATTGCCCGTGATTACACACCGGAAGGACTGGAACAACTTTGGGACCTCGTTCGTGGTCTCGCTGATCGTCCTAGAACGTGGCATTCATCACTGATCTGCAGATCGGACCTGTCGAGCCGCCTCCGTTCACCACCACCCGCGTTCCCACCGCAGCGGTCACCCTGCCGCCCTCTCCCCCGCCTTTGTATCCATCCTTCTACGCTCCTGCGCCGAAGGATGTCTTACCAGACTTGAAATTCCCCAATGGATTCATATTCGGAGTCGACACGGCCGCGTACCAAGTCGAGGGCGCCACAAAGAATGAAGGCAAGGGTCCGACAATGTGGGACTGGGCTTCCAGACAACCGGGCGGTGTAGCGGACAACACAACTGGTGAATATGCACGGTATTTGTTAATCATGCGATTGAGATTATTTCAGGGGATGTCGTCGATCTTCACTACTTCCTCTACAAAGAAGACGTTCAACGCACCGTTGCTCTTGGTGTGACTGCGCATTCTTTCTCGTAGGTGTTGGAGTCCAGCTGACGCCACTTCTCTTAACAAATGTTCCGTAGCATCTCGTGGGCGAGGATCTACCCGTTTGGCGCCGCTGGTTCTCCCGTTAACACCGCTGGCATTGATCACTATTCCGATGGTATGATCTTATCATAAAAGTATCGTCAATGATGCTGATCGTTTTCGCTGCAGTCATTAATTACCATTGGGCGAATAATCTGGAGCCTGTCGTAACATTGTGTGAGATTTGTCCGTTACTATTTAATATAGCCATGTTTACCACCAGAGATATAGTCCATTGGGATACGCCTCTCGCCCTTCAGGCTTACTACGGGGCTTTTACATCACCGCAAATAGTCGACGACTTTGTAAAGTGAGTACTAGCAGGATACAACAGTTCGTGTACGTATGCGATTTTCAGCTATGCCAAGACCGTATTCAACGCATACAACGGTCGTGTTAAAACTTGGTTGGTGTCAGTTATGCCCTGTTGCCGTAATAGCCTCAACTGCTTCAGGTATACTTTCAATGAACCCCGTGTTTTTTGTGCCCAAGTCGGGTCCTATCCTTTCAGTAAGCATTCTGTACATCAAAGTTTACCTGCAAAACTTTCCATTGACAACAGATACTACGCTCGCCCCTGGTGTAAACTCGTCTTCCGCCCCTTACCAGTGTACATACAATCTATGTATGTTCTACATTCTTTTTTCTCTTATCCTTCGACGCCTCATATCCTATCATAGTAAAGGCCCACGCAGGAGCCGTTAAAGGTCCGTTGAAATTTCGCTGTAAAGCTTCTCTCATTCATTGCTTTCGTTTTCAGCCTTTCGCGCAATGAACATATCGGGAGAGATAGCCTTCAAAAATGACGATTTCATGTAAATATGACCCTTCTCCCACAGCTTAGACTAGCACTTACGCGGCTTGTGCTTCCTCCAGAGGCACACCATGGAGAAGCAACTCAAGCGAGGATGCCCTTGCGGTCGAACGTCATGCAGCCTTCCAAATAGGTATCTTCTCAAACCCTGTATACACAACAGGTGATTGGCCCGACATTGTCAAAGACACCCTCCCGGCCGAGTATCTCCCGCGCTTCACCGACCAGGAGAAGAGTGATATCCTTGGCTCTGCCGATTTCTACGCTATTGATGCTTATCGCTCTCAATGGGTGAAGGCTCCGGACGAAGGAATCGATGCTTGCGTGGCAAATTCTTCCGATCCCCTGTGGCCCGTCTGCAACGAAATTGTATTCTATGATTCGGATTTCGGCTGGGCCACAGGTCCTGGTGCTGACCCAATGGCCTCCTGGCTCCAAGCAACACCCGTGGCCATTCGGAGCTTACTGCAAGGCATCCATACTCGATGGCCGAGTAATAAATTGGTCAGTAGGAGGAGTTTCTAAAGGTTATTTCTGACCGCGGTTGGGCAGTATGTTTCCGAGTTTGGCTTTGCGGAACCCTTTGAAAATGAGATAACGGACCCGTCGCAAATAAAGGAAGACGTGGACCGAACGAGTGAGTCTATAGTTTCATTGCAGGATAATTGGAGATTCATCAATGTTTCTAGACTACTTTCTTACGTACCTCGGTGAGATGTTGCTATCTATACACGATGATGGAGTTCCGATACAGGGCGCTTTCTCTTGGGGTTAGTCCTATGAAAACAAAACGCTAAAACTCGCTGCTAACTCCTTGTAGCAATGCTTGACAATGCCGAATGGGCTAGTGGGACGTCCGTCAAGTACGTACTCGTTGTCCCTGGTTCAGGAAATTCTGGTCTTAGCGCAACCGTAGATTCGGTATACAGCACGTCAATTACACGACACTAGAGCGAACGTACAAGCGTTCGGCGCTGTCCTTGAGTGAGTGGTAAAATACCTTTCGATGAGCACCAAGATTGACGAGTGCGGATAGCGGAATTCTTTGGGTCGCACCTTCAAAACTAAGGTGATGGGGCGTTAACGGTAGAGCCAGTCAGTTATCGAGTGCGAATCTAAGAACAGGAACATGTTTCTTCTATTGCTGTCTAAAAGCAACACAAATAAAGACCAGTTTTCTATAAAGCCTCCTAGACAGACGGTTTTAGAACGTCTATACATACCTTTTTTCACCATTGCAGGTCACAATCACAGCAGAGATGCCAAGGCCTTCGTCGCTTGCCCCTTGTGGAAATTTATATATCAAGTTTGTCTTTCCAGGCCCGAGGGTGGTTGCTTTTATTTTACATGATCTTCAAGAAGTTACACCCACACTTGCGGCTAGCTTGCTATGTAGACGTGGCGGTAAACTATTGAGGGTCTTTCGCAACTGCATAGCTGTTCACGAGTTCGTCTACGATTCAGAACATCTCCCTGCAATATAACCCAGCACACTATGAGTAAGGCTGGTGAAAGGGATACCCCTAGGCACTCTTTAAATAAAGTAATTCTGATTGTACGCTTCGGACTTCCTCACAATCCCGTCCCTCCAATCAGCGACAAAAGTGAGCAATTCAGACAGACTAGTACCAGGCACTACCAGGGTTCGAACCTGGGTTATGGGAAGACTGGCGGAGGAACATCAGAATCCCATGTGCTGCCACTACACCATAGCGCCTTGTGCTCATAGGAAAACTAGAAATTTATAGGTATGGGCTCCTGCATACGCCGAACGACTGGAATTGCCTCCGAGTTAAGGCCCGAAAATGTACGTCATCCAGATTTGCCGATCTCGACGTTGACCAGTAACCACCACCATCCCACCAACAGGATCAATGGGTGGCTTTCTATGGTTTGTCGCTGGTGCGGCTGCAGCCACCATCTACTGCAACGGTCGCATACAGGCTGGGTATTACGCTGCGAACCCGAATGGGTATTATGAACGTGGATGGGTGCGTCAGAACGCACCTTTCGAATCCGATGAAAAGGTGCCAGAGGGCGAAGAGAGGGAACGACGGTATGCGTATGGAGCCGGCGTGCGGTTAGAGGGTCAGCAAAGGTTTGGCTTGGAGGTGCCTCAACGGCAACGAGAGCGACCGGAAGTTACGCCGCCCCCGCCTCTACCACCTCAGCAGGAAGAACAGCCCTCCCTGGAGCGTATTCGGGAGCTCAGCAAGCAAGCAGACGAAGCAGTATGTTACTAGTTTCTGACACATCACAATACCCTAACTTTCACCTCCTAGATGTCTGAGTTGTCTGAAGCTACACTCGATTCTCTCATGGCGATTATCATCGCAGCTAAGAATGTGTGTCGGCAATTCCATTCTTCGAGACCTGGCTCTGGACTCATCGGCTTGTAGAAATTGGCAGAACGTCGTGCTCAGCGGGAACAGGAGGAGAAACGGGCATCGGAAGCGAACAAGTTTCCCCCTCGCTACGTCTAACATTTATCGTTGACAACGGGGATGGATGCACTGCATAGGCTGTGCCCCGACTTGGTGTACGAGCTATTTCCAGTCGGATTCCTGACGCTAGCATGCACCAGCGATATCTGTCCATCTCTTGAAAGCGGGTGCTCAAGTCGTGCCCTGGATAGCAGTATATCTTCGTACTCTCGAGGATGCTACCTTACTCTCATCTGGTTGTAGAAAGCAATGTACTCACGCTCTAACGGAATATACTTCATTCATGATATGCTCATGCGGGGCGAGTCTCGCAAGTCTGAGAACGATTGTGATTTCGTATGCCCTGTTCTGCATTTCTGGTTTTTTTTCTGAATCAATCAGAGCTATCAGAGAAATCGGTCCGATATCTACGGCACCGGCGTTGCACATTCATTAGATAACTACGTGCTTATCCCACTGACGCCCATCTCCAGCCACAGTAATGGCGTCTTCTAACTCTTTCCCTTCCCTTCCTTCCCGCACATCAGATCTGGCAACAGTTTGGGCCTTTCTGGAAGAAGGACTCGATGCTATCATGGTATCCGAGTCGCTGAAGGATGAAGTTCCAGTACAATATGTATGCTCGACTGATGTTCTATTTTCTGTGACTCATGATCATATCTGCAGACAGCGTTGCTTAATGCGGCTGTATTTAATTATTACATGTCGTCAAATGACAGGTTTCGTGGCTCTTCATCAGGCCTTTATGACAAATTCCGTAAATACTTACGGGTGCGTCTCAAAACCATTT
The DNA here is from genome assembly GCF_019112545.1 of Guyanagaster necrorhizus. Taxonomy (NCBI): domain Eukaryota; kingdom Fungi; phylum Basidiomycota; class Agaricomycetes; order Agaricales; family Physalacriaceae; genus Guyanagaster; species Guyanagaster necrorhizus. The sequence goes on from NW_025064924.1 coordinate 186,169, forward strand.
GGAATGTACATTGCCTGCTTTGTCTCCTAACGGTCGGTAGCCTACAAGGGGAAGAGTTGTTGAGGTACTATGGCACCGAATGGCGTCGATACGAAATACGCGTTCGCTTCATGGACCGGAAGGTATTTTCACATCTCAATCGATACTGAGTCAAAAGAGAATGAGATGAGGGAAGAATAAGGTTTTATCCTGTGTACATCGTGCGTCGTCTTCACGTATATTTCTGATCTCGTCTCAGTGGCAGCAGCTTGCTTTGGTACAATGGAAGGCCAAAGTACTTGACCCGATAAATCAGAAAAGTAGGCTAGTCGATGCTCTGTTGCTCGCCATCGAACGGAGCGAAACGGACAAGTCACTGACGAAGAGCTTGTCAAAAATATCGTCGACTCCTTAAAGCTTGGAGTAAATGACGCGAAACCTCGATGAAGAATGTCTCGACATCTATGAAAATGACTTTGAAGCGCCCTTCTTCGTTGCCACAGAGATGTATTACAAGGGAGAAGCGGAGACCTTCTTGGCGGCAGCTAGGGAATCGAACTTCAGCTATTTCAAGAAGGTGCAGGATCGACTGAACGAAGAGAAAAATCGCATAGAACAGTACGGTCTGGTTCCAAAAACGCGGGCCAGCCTCATTCCCATGCTCGAAGAAATTTTTTGGGCACCGTACTTCCATGCCATATACATGAGTTTTCAAGATACCCGAATTTACTAGAGAAGAGAACTTTCCTGCCTCGTTATCGCGCACACAGGGGCAGGACCTTCTCAGGAAGAAATTCGAGTGGCAGGGCAAGAAGGCTGTCCTCGATGCCGGACCCAGACTTGTAGCAACGGATTCAGAGCCGGATCCAAAGCGGTATCTTGACGCGTTGTTGGAGGTCCACACAAAGTATTCGAAAATTATGACACAGTGTCTCTACGGAGACATTGGATTTATCGGCAGTTTGCGTAATCTGTACCATTTTTGTAAACCGAAATGCTGTGACGGAGACTACGAGCAGTAAATCACCAGTTTTGCTGGTCAAATATGCAGATCAGTTACTCCGACAGAACTCGACAGAAGAAATGGATGTAGAGAGATGCTTGGATGAATTGGCATGTTTGATTTCTCCCTGAACTACCTAGAAGATAAAGACATCTTCTTGAACTTTTTTTATGCTGCGAGGCTATCGAAACGTATCATATACGGCTTGTCAGCTTCAGACGAAAGGGAAACCAGCATGATCTCCAAGCTCAGAAACGCATGTGGATCTGAATATACGAGCAAGTTGCGGCAGATGTCCATGGGTATGTCCTCAACAATATTCAATTATCTGTATATTGCTGATACCTCATATACAGACGCGAAGGTGAGTAAGGATCTAACAGAGCAGTTCAAGGACGTGTCATTTAGCGTCATGGTCCTTGGTTCGAATGCTTGGCCATTAAGTCGGTCATCGCATGGATTCACCATCCCGAAGGAGACGTATCCCACATATGAACATTTCCAAAAGTATTACCGGACGAAGTATTCGCGTCGGAAGCTGACTTGGCTGTGGACTTACTCGAGGAACGAGCTTCGAGTGAACTACCTTGATCAGAGGTACATTTTGATCACAAGCTCGTATCAGATGGCTATCCTGGTCCTGTACAATAATCACACCCTGCTTTCTGTCTCTGAGCTTGTCATGGCAACTTCAATTCCTAAGGAAATCGTTATTCAGGTCCTTGCAATCCTTGCCAAGGCAAGGATTCTCGTCAATGAAAAGTCTGAGTAGTATGGTCTTAATTCCAGTGAGTCTGTGTTGGGTTTGCTGTCGTTGGCTAATTGGAGTTTCTGTTGGGATTTTGCTGGAAAGTTCTAGAAAGGGCAATCTGGCATCATGCCGGGAGTTGACGAGTAAGCCCGAGAGAAAGAGAAAGTTGTAGTAAATTCTAGATACAAGCCTGGAGAGTATAAATACGAGCTCTGTAGGAGCTGCAGAATAAGGAGTTCATACCTTCTGGCCTTACCAGCCTGGAGTCTACCCTGCGCAACACCGAGGATTTCCAACAGTTTCTAGACTTCAAGTCGAAGATTCGAATCAATGTTAATCAACTTATCAAAGCCGAGGGCCAAACAGATGTGATGAGACTGTATACAAGGATCGGAAGCATATCCTCCAGGTTATCATCGTCCGGTATATTTACTACTTTATGTCATGGTTTTGGAACCCGATCCTATTTCGAGGATCATGAAGGCCCGGAAGTTGATGACAAACCAATAACTGATTCGGGAGGTCGTTGAGCAGATCTCTCAGCGATTCACTCCCCAAGTTCCTATCGTCCGAAAGGTTTCGTCTAGATTTCACCGTTACTTAATCAGGCTATTGGTATTCTTCTCAAGAAAGAATACATCAAGCGGATAGGGGACACCTTAGCATATGTTGCATAGAAACATTCCCTTCTGCCAAACTCTTTCGGCTATTCCTCTTCTTTGTCTGCTAAGAATTTGTACCTGTCGGTCGAGAAGAGCATCGACTTCAGATTATCTTATCTTTCATGCCCTAAGTTTTCGACATGCTAGTTGTCGACTGTTACAGATGGACGACAGACAGCATCTGTGGCCGTACTATCGCTTTTGGATGCAGTTTTCCATCTCCGATTTATGCTGAGCATTCCAAAGGCCACGAAAAGCGGTTTCCTGCATGTTGAACGTGGGATTCATGACAACTTCAAGTTTATAACTTTTCTTTCAACAAAGCACTAAGGATTTCCTGTACACATGATATTATTTGGCGACATGTTGCAACTGTTTTAAGTCATGAGTAAATCATTAGTGCTGGATACTGTCATCGCGATTCGGTGCAACTGTTGGTTTGCAGCATGTTCTGGCCATTTGTTGGCTTCTCCATTTTGTAATACATGAATGAATACATGAGTGATAGCACAGAGTAATTTTTCCAATCGGTTTAGAAGAAACCTTGCAACGCAGCAAAAACTGACCGAAATTGGTCCGGCTACCTCCAGATTTACACCAGTACTGCTGGACAGATAGCATGAGAATATTATAGGAGTTAAAATGTAAATTTCAGGGCTTATGGCTTGAGGGATATTGATGTGTGAGAAACAAGAAATACATTGATTTCATGCGATTTCAACAATACAGAGCATGACAGTTTCAGAGTCCTCTTGACCATATCATACTACAATTTCCAGACCGAGCCGGCAGTGGTAATTTGACCGTGACATTTGTTGTGACGGGATTTTCCGTGTACAGGCTTCACCTCGGCCACCGCCAGACGAATGACGTCAGGCAGAGATTTAACTCTGTTTAGGCAATCGCTCCGCATTTTGTTCACCGTGTTTTGAGTAAGTTATTAATATGTTACTTTCATTCAGTATCTGAACTCTTATCTCTTCTAGATTATATTTGTGTTCTTCGCTCTCTCTTCTGCGATTCTCACCACATGTTTCAATAACGTAGTTTCTCGATCCCCTGGCACTGATCCCACTTGGAGTCCAATAAGATAACGTTCCATTGACCATGATTGACTGCAGGTACTTTCAGGTCCGTAGGCGTGTCGTCCATTGTCCATTGCGGTAAAAATATCAAGGAGCTGGTTCGTCACTGCTGCGTGCCGCGGCAACTCGACAAAGTATGCCGGCCGCGGGCCGTGCGTCATCTGCCGATTATTCGAATACGTCGATGTCGTCTGCGGCCGAGTCGATTCGCGTCATCCGTTTCGCCATTTAAATAATGGCATCCTAGCTCTTTATGCCCATCAAGCACCTCATCTCAACACTTTCAACTTGAACTCTCATACATATCAATCATGGGCGGTTTCTTCTGGTTCCTCATTGGCGCGGGTACAGCTACCATCTGGAGCCACCACCACAGGAATCAGCCTGGGTTCTGTGGAAGGACGGAGTACACGGAGGGATACGAACGAAGAGGATATGGGCCGTGGGGCCATGGATGGCATGGTCGGTCCGATGGACAGAATCAAAAGCCGCGCAGTGACGACCTGGACCGTGATGCGGCTCCTCCTCCCGCTCCTCCTCCTCCTGCGCACCCTCCAGTAGCAGAGGGACAGGCATATACAATGGAGAGACAGGCATACACTGAGCCTCCCTCATCTGTGGACAAGGAGCGTCTCCGAGAGCTCAGCCGACAGGCAGGCGATGCTGTACGTTCACTGCGCCAATTTGGACTTTACCTCTCTGATTGTTTCCTAGATGTCTGAATTATCTGAAGCCACTCTGGATTCACTCATGTCAACCATCTTGGTGGCAAAGAATGTACGGAGTACTTCTTCCATTTACGAGAAAAAAAGCTGATGTTTGCTTCTTCTAGAAACTTGCAGATCGGCGCATCCAGCGCGACTTGGAGGAAAAGCGCGTAGCGGATGCCGCAGAGAGGGAGAAAAAGTTTCCTCCTCGTTATGTGTAATATAATATGGACGTGTACATTGTATTTCTATCGCCCTCATCTCTAATTTTTTCCCCTTGGACGCGCAGTGACATCCTTTGACCTTGGTGTATGTAGGACGATTTCGTGTAAGTCTATGGACCCGGCCTCTTCAAATCGATGCGTTCTTAAACTAACTGTGCTAAGCCTACTAACTTTGGCCATGTGGCACATGTAAGTAATGAAATTAGAAGAAATGTATAAGTTCATTGGTCCGGTCACATACTGCCAAACTGACTCTCGTACCCTGAACCCGCTCCATGTGTTCTTTCTCGAGTAGAGTGTCGATAGCCTATATTGAGAAGGATACCCAAGATACACCTAAAAAAACAAACTCTTTTAACATCGGCAACATTCGGTGTAAACCACTGCGAAATGACCTCTTGCATGGGAGTGCTAGCACTGTATGTGTCCATTTCGCTCGACATTATCAGTAAGAGGGCTTTGAAGGCTGTTTCTGCCATTGCGTCCACATTTGCTACAGATACGATAGCAGATGAAAATAAGCCCTCACTTCTTTCTCCATCTCCCAGCAATGGATCATCAGCTACAGATGAAAACAAGCCTCTATTTCTTTCTCCATCCTCCAGCAATGGCTTATCAACCACAGACTTGGCGTCTTCTTCGCATGCTGGTGACCTCGATGATAATGCGAAATTGTCTGCTCTATACCATCCATTCCGGATGCATCTCATCCCCCTGTATCTTTGTACTGATGGTCTTCATCCAGCGCAGGAACCATACTGCTGTCTCTGATACTATTGATTTCTAGCACGTACTTGGGTGCATTCAATGTTATGTATACTATTCGATTGTATCTATGCGAGTCTCATATTGTGGGGCCTGTCAGCTGAGCTTTGAGTATGTATTGTGAGGAGCACATCGTCCAAGGGAAAATATGAAAGGGCTATCAATGCATCTGGTTTCCATATATTACAGATGACGTGCTGGGCCACAGCTGATTCTTATCTGCCCGCCGTCGCAGAGAAAGCTACAGGTTGTGTATATAAGTGGCTTCCGAGGGCATTCCGTCAACTTGAAAGCTCGTGACAACTATCAAAGTATGAGGCCAGTCAGCGTCACTCAAATCCCATGGCAATCTTCACATACAACTCCGAAGAGACGCACTACGCTCTTCATCTGTGTTTCTACCTGGAGTTGTACTTCTTGCAGCTAGCGTCCATTGGTCGTGACTCTTCGTGTGCTATCGATGGAAATTTGGTACCATAACCTATTTCCCTGATCCACTTTGTTCGAAAGTCCTGGACAATATTTCCCAAGATGAGCAGGCTTTACACCTGAACAGCCGGTAAGCCATTCAATGGTGCGGGCTCGCCCCCTGGCTGTGCTGAGAGATAACATTGCTTCGTGGGGCTATCCATGACTGGTACGCCACAATTCTCTGTCTCTGATACTCCTGCTAACACGCTGGCAAAGGTCTGCAGGTTAAATCGCTTTCATCATCTAGTGCGCATCCAACATCAGGGGGACCTTATTCTGGGCGGCCATGCTTTCAAAACTACAATACTCTGTCATGTCGTCATGGATATGCGGTACACGTAGGCTGGCTCAATCTACTGGGTCAATTCGCCATCACCACCGGTATCAGTTTCGCTTGTGCCAGCTTTTTGTCCACAGTGTGCACGCTCAAGACCGACTTTGTACCTACTTCGCGAACTCAGATTGGTGTCTGGGCAGCTGCTTTGGTCGTACAGGGTCAGCAAAACTCCCTTCGTTTAATCTGGTCTCCGTTTGATGGGCATGTAGGCTTGATCAACACGTTCGGCGTACACATTCTGCATTACCTGAATAACGTTTCCGTGTGGTGACCCGCCCTTGGAACCTTTTCTCTGGTGATCGCCATTCTCGCGAAGGCTCCAACGCACCAGTCAGCCAAATTCGTCTTTTCCCACTTTATCGATGGTACAGATGGATGGGGTGAAAGAGCTAGTCATGCCTACGTCGTGGTTATTGGTGTATATCCCCTAAAATGCTTTCAAACATTTCACGATTGACGCACATCGCGTAGACTCTTATGGCACAAGTAAGTTTCCCGAGGATAACCTTGTTCATATGTTGATGTGTCCCCGTATGTTACCAGTACACTCTCACAGGTGTGCAATGTTCGTCGTTTCCTATATACTCACCCTGACCGTTTTCGCAAGATTCGATGCTAGTACTCACGTGCATTTGATTTGAGTTCTTCGCACCCCGCGATGCCTCTCATTAACCACAGATGACGGAAGAGACGCGCAACGCTGCCATGTCAGGAAGTATCGGTGGTATTCTGAGATCCAAGTTCTTCGCGGTCATCAGCTCTAAATGGAAGTCGCCCATACGAACGTGCCTGTGCTATAAACGTAGCTCTTATCGCTTATCCTTCCTTAGTATGGCTTGCTAGTACCTTGAGTTTCATTCCGGGCCTGCTTAGTTTAGCCAGCACAGTCGCGTTCTCAGCGGCTACATCTATCGCTACGATTGGCCTGTATATCTCTCACAGTAAGCGTGTTTTATATTTCCGATTGTTAGCGCTTCCATGATCAATCGGTGCAGATGTACGCGTCGCACTTCGTGTCATAAACCGAGAAAACTTCGTCCGAGGTCCATTCCATCTTGGCTCATTCTCATACCCGGTGGCGATGGCTGCGGTGCTATGGATCATGTTCATCTCCATTGCTTTCATCCTTCCTCAAGTAAACGTACGTGTCAATATCCCGTCGGAAATAAGGAATATCACGCTCATTTCCTGTTGGAACAGCCCGTGGATTTGCAAACCTTTGATTACTCCATTGTGGCAGTTGGCATCGTTATTACCTATAGTTTCGGGTACTGGTTCCTCAGTGCGAGAAAGTGGTTTGCTGGACCTGTTAAGCAGATTGCTGGTAAGATTTGGCTTGCAAGCCTCTCAAGTGTACACCGCTACTCTGCACCAAAAGGCAGCCAGTGTCATCCCCGTAATCACTATCAATGCTCTAGGACCCGCTGGTCTCATTGCCAGTGTCGTCGTCGATTACTCGGACGGTTCCTCTGCCACCTTGATTACGGATTGGTCATGGAAAATGTTCCTCCGAGTCGTTTCCAGAGCCCCATCTTTTACGACTCTCAGATCGCTTGTTTTACTTCTTTCTTGAGGCGCTGGACGACTTGAAGTCTTGGAGTGCACTTCAATCGAATATGTGCGTCCTTGTCCTGAAGTAAGTCGTAATATGGCAAAAATAGTGGTTGCCCTCCCCTCCCCCTTTGGTACGACAAATTTTACGTTCGCTAACCTAAAGGGCCCAGGAGCTTAGAAACTGTAACGGAGAGTTAGAGAAACAGTAGCAATGTCATGTCGGCTCAGGCCTATCATGGCCTATAGAGCCAAAGATATACTATTATCATGCGTGCCTGGATATGTTTTGACCGTTTTCCATGAGGATGACCGACGAAATATCATGATGGAATGCGATGGTAGCACGCCGATATCGGCCGAGGATTCTGCGATAAAATTTCAATCTTGAGCATTTTCTTCTCATGTCCCACTAAAGCACGATGTTGGTTTACCCGATCCTTACATGACGCTCCGTGTATAAAAATCCTAGGCACGCCTGAACATTGAAGTCGCCGTGAATACTCCGTGATTGAATAAGTGGCGACCCGATTACGGTGCTGTTCTTCAAAACGCCGATTGACCCCGAAAGATTGACGGTTTCTGATTCATCGCACGTATACTTGCAGCTACTGGTACTGGTTGGATAAAATAACACGCTGTAAGGTTCATGCTATGGGCAGAGGGTTGGATAACATCGCGGACATCTCCGTCGTGGACCCGAGACGTAGACAACAGCCTTGACCGCAGACAACGTTGGTGTGGTAAGGCAAATGGTATGTCAGAAATGCGGCGCAGGGTACGATGGGCTTGTGAACATGAACTTGATCTGGCTGTAGCAGCTGCAGTCAATCTCCAGAGAAATTTCAAACTTTATATTGCTCGAGGGCCAGATGGCAATTCAACATTAGAACGAGATATTAGTAAGTAGCGTGGTACGTTAGGCAGTATGTATAAGTGAGCCGTTTTAGTTATTTTAATAACTCGAGAATGCAGGTCAGAGTAGAGGCGATGATTATCAAAATCAAAATCAAAATCAAAAAAAACCGCGTAGGATACAAGGAGACCAGCCAGCAAACACCCAGCGCATGCAAAACATAGCCAACTTTAACTGCTCCGCAGGCGTCAGTGAGAATCAAGGAACACCGAACACCGAAGATTAGACTCACTGATCAGCACGAGGGCAAGTCCTGCCATATGGGCAATCGGGTCTGCACCTCCCGGGTGCGAAGAGGGGATTGTTGTGGGGCGGAATGACGCGTGGGTCGCAATGATAGGGGACCTCAGTGATGGATGCCATCCCAGCCCCGACGGCCTTCATCCAAGTGGTGTACTCTCTGCAGCGCGTGATCTGCTTCGAGGATGAGATGAGCTTTCCGCAGAGCTTGTAGCGGTTGGAGGTGTAGCTGATGAAGCACATGATGATAATTGATAAAGACGTGCGACAGTGCGATAGAGAGGGGAAGTAAGACGCGAACCGGGTAAGTAGCTCGAAACTGGAGCCCAATAGTCGAAAAAGAATGGGTATTTATATGACTCAAACGCGTTGCCCTAACCCTGACGGTGAGTCAGATTGAAGGAATCTTGCCTCGTGTACACCAACGACGCGCCTCCCCTGTCAAGTCCAAAAAACATGCGCCTTGTCTAGCCATCCAAGCCTAGGCGTATATATCGGGAAGTTACTGATTCAGCACGTTTTGGCATTTTGAAGACACGCAGATCTGATAAACGCTGAATATAGGTCTAGGATTAGCCAGATGGGTGTGTAAGATGGAGGGTAAGAAGACGTAAAAGCGAAGGACTCACATACCGATGAAAGATAGCCGAAAAAAGGACACAGCGCTTGGCCCCACAAAGAAGTGAAGGAGACATGATTCATTCTAACCATCAAGGGAATCACGGTCTGCATTCTCATCAACGAAGTATGACTGTCACTTGGACAGGAAACATCAGTCTTTGCCGCAAGCAAGTTGGAACGCGGACCCGAACAATTGGAGAGCCCACGTATGCATGTTCAGCCACCGGTTTCTTTGTATGACAGGAAAAGAGCGGCTGCACAGAAAAGGGACCGGTAAGTAGAGTGATAGCCGCTCAAAACGGCACGGAAACACCGAAAGACGAAAAGAAATCGTCGTCAGAGAAAGACGTCCCCTTTTGGCAATGAACGCCAATGAGCTGAAAATGTGAAAATCAAAACCAGCAGAGTATGAACTTGTGCAGGATTAGAGTGTGTCATCACCAAGAAGTAAGTTGACACGGTATACATTTCCTTAACATGTTGGTGGCCTTTGAGGTAACAGGCACGACTTACCGTTGGCTGGGCCAGGCAACGGCTTACTTTCATCAGGCCTAATAACTTCTAGGGCGCTGTGCATCCCCTCCTTTCCAGAGAAAAGATCAAAAGGAGCGGAAAATGGCTATACTCGGCGATGGCAGCACTCCACGCATCCACAGAACGACATGCCATTCGGTTTCATACATTGCCTATACTGAAGAATAAAGATAAGGCTTCAGAGGGACATAGAAAGAGAAAGATCATGCTGACCTATGAAATAGTCGAACTAATGTCTGTACAGCTTACAAGCCTATTGCCTGTATCAATATCAAACTGATGTCAGTAATGACAAGTAACGTACAAAAACTATCACTCCTTGCATTCAAAAGCGGTTCTTCACCAAGGCATCCAAAGGCAGTCTGCTGTACGTGGGCTACAGAAAGCACGTCAGCATCTTCAGCGTCCGAGAGCACGATAGAAATCAAACCCACCAATGGCGCCGGCTTGTTGTTCAGCACTTCCTCGATCCTCACCAATACATCATCCGTCAACTTTGGCAGTACCTCCAGGGCCTTCAGGTTCTCAAGCAGTTGTTCAGGTTTCGACGCTCCTAAAATAACTGTTCCTGTATTCGTGTTCCTCGCTACCCATGCAAGAGCCAGAGCCGCGGTCGATGCTCCAAGCTCTTCAGCAATCTTGGTGAGCTCTTTGACTTTGCGAATCTTCTCTTGTCCTTCAGGGGCGTTCAGGGCGGCGCGGGTATCCTTGAAAAAGTCGGCTTTAAGATCGAAGCGTGAACCGGGTGGAATTCCGTTGTTATACTGGAGACCTTTCAGTATGTGATGGAGGTCAGAAAAAGTAACACACCTTCCCAGTTAGAAGTCCACTGGCAAGAGATGACCATGTGGTAGTGCTGATACCATACTTCTTGTAAAGTGGGCTGCGGTGATTAATTAGTAGTGGACAAGAAGAACCCTTTAAAAAAACATACGCGTATTCCTTCTCTGGTCGTTCGCGATGAAGCATGCTTTGGAACAAGTTAGCAAGGGTATGACGGCATGAAGAAAGAACATACTGGTGCTGGCACTGCTCAGCTATGGGACCCTGGAGGCCGAGTCTATCAGCAATGTCTGCATGGATGTGAGACACAAAGTAAAAGATAGAAGAAGGATATAACACACGATACGCTTCCTCTATTTCACGCGCACTCCATTCCGATGTTCCCCAATAAAAGGCCCAACCCTTGTCAATCACGAAGTTGAAGGCCCGGACAATTTCCTCCATCGGGACTAAGAGGAAAGAGGATATGGATTAGTGGATTACAATTGGCCTGTGGACTAATAGTCACCATTAGCATCGTGACGATGAGCAAATATCACGTCAACGTAGTCCATTTGAAGGCGAGCAAGACTCTCTTGAGTGCCCTCGATGATACTGAAGCTCGGGTCAATTGACGCTTCGCACAAAACGAGTGAGAACGAACTGTTTCCTGGACAGGCCAGAGCCGTTATGTCCAGAGCGTACCCCGAAGAAAATTTTCGTCGATATCACGAGATCCGACCTGCAGTATCCGAGCTCTTTAATGGCACGACCCCTACAAATCCAATTCAGCGTTGAATGAAAGAGGAGAAGATGGGAGGGGCTCACATTTCTATTTCAGATTTGCCCTTCTCATAGGCCTCTGCGGTGTCGAACATGTTGATGCCATTCTCGAATGCCGTCTTGATGATTTCCTATGTATCATCAGATTAGTAAGAAAACTACAGTATCTGTCGAAGGAGAGCGTACTTTGACTGGGTCACCGACAACAGTACCTCCGTACGTTAGCCCTGTAACTAGTCAGCGCGTCAGCCAAGAAGAAGAAGTATAGCACTAACATCCGCCGAGAGAAAACAACGGCACTCTCAGCCCACTGGGCCCTAGCCTCCGGAACGGCATGTTCTTAGGGTCAAAGATTGGTGTTGTAGCGTCCGTCGACATGGTAGCAATTCGTAAGCGCGAATGTGAGGCCACTAGGGATAAAAGCAATAAGCTTCAAGTGGGTATGCAGAAGCGACAAGCACGTACATTGTCGTGGTAAAAGTGCAAGTCTCGACAGAGATAGCATATGCCTTTTTATACCGGCAAAGATTGGCCCCGTGGCTATTTTAAATAGTAGAGCGGGTTCTTGCTGAGTGAGCACATTGAATTGCTGCTGACCAAAGCGACTGCCACCGGTACGCGTTTACCATGCTGCTCCGAAAAGAAGGGAGGCATGGGAACAGAGACTCCATACGGCGTAGGATGATGATGGTGGGTAAGGTAAGGAAAAGAAATTTTGTTTCCGCGGTGAACGATCGGAACAGCGGCCCGGGACCCCCCAGGGCCTTGGCCCGGCTCCAACTTCCTTCACAATTCATAACTAACCTTTCCAATGCAAGCCTCACTAACCTTGCTGACATTGCTACATTTCACCCAGATCCTCGTGCTGGCACTCTCCGACTGAATCCATGCTCAGGAACAATGGCCTCAAAACTGCGAGATGGCTGCAGCATCTTGCGGCTCTGTCCGATACTTTCGACCCTCTCTGGTCCCTGGCCTAACCCCAACGCTTGCGTATGCAAGCAGCTCAGAATATTATCTCGCCTCGCCCTCCGTTTCCTTCGTCCATTCCTCTCTGCCTCTTTGCGCATGGATCTATCGAGGTGAAACGTATGGATTAATTGTTTCAACAATACATCAATACAACGTGCCCCCGCCCGCCCCGATTCTGCCCTCTTCACCCACGCTATACACTGATCATCTCAATTCTTGCCATATTATATCATCTGCCCTTTCCTCCCCCTGTACGCCTTACCAATGGTCCAACCTTCCCGGCCGATCCCTATATCGTTGGCTCCTTTATCTACCTCAACATTCTCCACCGCCCCATCATCCTCCCACCATCACATACACCCCCGCTCACACCAACTCCCTCTCAATTCCCTCCCAAGTCAATTCATTTGCTGATCTGGTTGCTTCTAATTCCCAATGGTTTAAAGTCAGGCCACCTCTCGCTCCTTTACTTACGTTTTCCATGGACCTGTTTATGTTATATTCGCCAAACGATGGCTATATCGAAACAAACATTTCGAAGTATGTGTCCTCCATATTAATTTCTCGTTCATATTCTAGCCCTGATTTCCACCCGGCTTCGACGATGCTGTTACCTTTATATGATCAACATTCACCTCCCGAACATCCATATCTGCGTGCTTCTTCAGCATTCTCTGCCCTGGTATAGCTCTATGCAAGGTCTGACCAGCTTGACCCTGCATAGCCGAATCTGACCGTTTGGGAACGTTTCCCCCAACTGTCACAGAGGGTACGACGCCCTGGAAGCGGTCCATCACGTTTTCGTATCATGTCCTGTATCGCGCCTTGCGCCAACAAGCCATCAAAACATTAATCATCGAGATGTCGCGCATCATGGACTCTGCAGAGGTTCCCCTCCTTTACTATACGTCCTTCCTTCGTCTCGTCCAAATTCTCTTTTAACGATGGCCCTGATTGGCCCCAATCGGTGTCTCGCTTTTATCTCGGACTCACTCCGCCGTTTCCTGCTTGGTGGGTTATCAGGAACGAAAAATAGTCGGGTATTGATATGGATATCCCTTACTGGCATACTGCATGCATACGTCTAGCCGGAAAGATTTGGCGGAATATAAGTCAAGTGTCTGGCCGGCCCTCTTCACAAATAAACACAAGCCAAACATGGTACAATTGCCGTTTTTCCTGTCTCACATCACGCCCCTTGAGCTATATACACTTGCTTATCACTCTTTTCTTATGCTGTACTTTATGCTACTTTACTTTACGTTCTATTTCCTTCCTTACGAGCTACCGAGGTAGATTAGTTTATGTTTGTTTACCTGAGCTGTACTAGCAGAGGCACCATGCAAGGTTTGCGAGATGAAGTTCTCTGAGGAGGAATGGAAGGAGCTGATGGAGATGTGAGGATAAGTCTATGTCTGGAATGGCAGCACAGGGGAGTAATATCATCTTTGGATGATGCTCCTTAGCCTTCTACAAAAACAAGGAATATTATTTAGCATAAATTGCAGAGATTAGGGATAGTGATGCACCAAGTATGACTTGTTCTTGTGCTTGATGAACTTTGGGAGAGAGACCTTGTGCCCTTCAATGATGTTGCCAGAAGATGGGTCTTGATTGATGACTATCTTGACATCATCATCAATGACCATCTGTCAAAAGTGAGTCAAGACAGTATCAGTAGTGCAGTTGATACAAGCTAGGAAAAATGGCACCAAGTCAGTTGGTTGTGTACTTGCTGGAATGTTGAGATTACCCATAATGGTATCCTCTTCCATGGCAGCAACAGTGCTAGCTTCTTCATCTGAAGTGTTCTTGGCAATGGCCTTTGATTTGGTGAGACAGCAGCTGTGCTTAGTAGGCTAGTCAAAAGAGAGAACAAATTAGAAGGAATAAACACTGGCAGAGACCTATTACTCACTGCTTTTGAGGTCCTACTCTTGGAACTTCAACAGTGAGGACAGGAGCAGAAGGAGCCACAACTGAAGCTGGAACTGAAGCCAGAGTCACATAGGCTTGTGCTTGAGCAGCATGAGCTTGCACATGTGCAGCAACCATGGCCTGAGCTGCACAATGCTTATGATTGCTATGGATAGTCCCAGTGAAAGAGTGAATAGTCAGGTACTTCTGGAATGGGAGAGCAAGTGAGTGAGCCATCTGGATGCACTCAAAGTCTTGCTTGATGAGGAAAATCAAGTTCTGAAGTGAATGATTGCCCAACACCTCATTTGCAAGCTGAGTCAATGTGACCTATAAATGGCAGATCAGAAAACTGAGAAGGAAAGAGAAAATCAATGGATGTTACAATTTTCCTATCTTTTTTATATCTTATCTTATCTTATCAGGCATCTATCTTATTACTGGGCACTGAGGATCATGGGACAGTTGCCATGTGAGATGATGGACACAATAGGTGAGTCATGATAATAATGGTCAAGGCCATCTTGACAACAAACAATATCCATTCACCTCATATCCAATGACCAGACACTATAGCATTGCAATGCAGAGAGATATAATAGCACTAGGACTATATTTATCAATGCCAGACATGTATATAAGTAGAACAGCTCTCACTAGTATATCTCAGCTTTGAGCTAAACTTTTATCTATACTGCTTCTCCCTCTTGAGCTTATCATTGGAACATCTTGATATATAGATTCAGAAACACATAAGTGGACTCTAGCATGATTGTACAAATATGATACAGTGCTAGTTTACCACATGTTACAGTCATGTGTTGAGCAGATCTAACAATTAGCTTAAAGCTTCAATCTTTCTCTTTCTTATACAGCTAGACTGTAAAGGAAGCTGAATGTCTGCTACCCTCAACATCACATCAAATTTCTTTAGGCTCTTGAGTGCCCTCATTGGCACCTTGCTTGGGCTTCTCATTCTTATCTTCCTCTATTATAGCAACCAGTCAATTACTGCTTAGATAATCAGATATTATCAGTCCCTCTATATATATTACAGAATTCAATGAAATATCACCCCCATTCACTCCCTCTATGATCTTCCAGTCAATACTTCTGGAACCACCAATAAGCTCACACAAGAACTTATACCCAAAACCAACCAGCCATCTGCAGGTGCTATTAATGAAGAGCAAAGAGAAGAAACTGGCTTGCTTAGCAACTTCCAATATCTGCCTTGACTCTGATGAAACAGCCTCTCTTTAGAGCAGCAGAGGCACCACTTCAATAGAATCCTGGCACACTTCTCTCTAGTTCCAGCTAGACTTATCAAAGATCTTCCTGATGACATCCTTGATGCCATTCTCTCTTCTGACTCTTTCACTGCCCCCTCTAAACACAGAATTGGAGACTGTGCTCAAGACTCCCTTAGTAGTGCCCTCAGAGTGGCTTCACCCCTAAAGTCTATCTATAACTCCATCTCTGAGACTCAGAGTCTGTATGACTCTAGAGTCCCCTCAGAATTTGACCTCAACAGCAATGAAAATTCTCAAGAAACCTTTATCACATCAGATCTACTTGGGTCAGATCATTCTAACTACTGAAATAAGCAGAAACATGACTCAGAGCATTGGTGCACACAGTATAATGACTATGATACAGTATCATGGTCCACCAATAATCTCTGATATTTTAGGCTTACCACTCAAGGTGAAGTCTGATGACTCTTCTGAGAGTCCAGTTGGTCCAAGTCAGAGCCTGAAGTATCTGAATAGCTCATCTTTCCTCCAGCCCCCAAACTACTTCTCTTTCTGCTTATAAAATCTAAAGACCTGAACTCACATATATCAGTGACAATGTCATCTGATGACTTCTTAGATCCTGAGTTAGTTGACTATTCTGAGATGACAACTTCATCTGTCAGCATCATGAATACATAACAGCAGAAGCAGCAGCAACAGACAGCAAAGAACAGCAGCCCATCATCAGTCCTTTCTAACTTAGAGTTCAGCCTCCTACTCACTCTGAATTCAGTTGAGAAGGAGAGCTCTCCAGTGATGGTAAAGGTGATGAGAGTTCTCTCAGCATACAGATTACTCAAGGAGCTCCTTAATGAGGGAAAAGAAGCAACTGATGATAACTGGCTTAGTAGAGAAATATACCAAGAGTGAAAGAAAGAATTCTACTGGCTATTTAGGAAATGTGTGATAGAAATCCTGAGAGATGTTGTCTGGAGAGTGGTCTCTTCAGGAAGAAAGTATCAACTTGTGGATGATCAAGAAAAGATTAACATTTTACAGTATAGTGCTACTGAACAGGCTATTTATTTATACAATGAAGCCTACTCTGAGGATCTGATAGCTGAGCTACCAGCATACCAGTCCAAATATGAAGTCTGACCAATACCAAATACCTCACTTGTCCTGCCACAATGCACTATTTATATAGCACCATCTATTTGATCAACACATTCCTTGGTCTTTTGACATCTATTCTATCATGCTGAACTAGCCCTCCTATCTTGAAACCCCTAGAAGGATAGTCAAGGAATTCAGATATTTGCTGGTCAACCACCTGCTGATAAGACAGAATCCAGTGACCAATCAGAAGAAGAACAGGATAACCTCAAAGCCTGACAATTAGGCTTCAATATTGTCAATGAATGAATCATAAAGAAGCCAGGCACAATGTTTGGAAGTTCAATTGCAAATGATGGATCTCTGTACTCCCTTCTGGGACTGCCCCAGGAATAGCATCATTCACTGTTTGTGGAATATCTCAATCTGATAGGTCCTCTAGTGGCCAATGTGACTCTAATCCAATGTAAACTTGATCTAGTGTGAAAGTCTTGACCCTTCAAGAGGCAATCTGATGACATAGGCTGATTTCTTATTGACTATGAGACTTACTTTCAAGTATACTTAGCCTATCTCTCTGTTGACATATATTGAGTCACTTTCACTATCTCATACTTTGAAGACAAGGCCAAAAAGTGGTGGACTCTACAGCTTGCAGACTTATATTCTATGATCAGGAGGCATCATTGTCTACCATCTTGGCCCACCTTCAAAGCTGCCATCTGTGATAAATTCCTCAACCTCACTATTCAAGAAATATATAAGAACAAGATAAAGGAGTTATATATAGATGACAAGATGGTGGTTGAATACTTCAACAATCTGGAATGACTTGCTAAGCTTGCTAGAGTCTGAGAGGACCTCACTGAGAATAGGCACCTTGTTGAAGCTCTCAAACTTAGGGTTCCTCCATTATACACTAAGATGATTGCAGATATCAGGACATGATGAATGAAAGGAAAGAATTGCAATCATAAATAGAAAGTGACAATAACAGAAGATGGTCAGGAGTTTTCAGCAGAACAATCAGAAGAATCCCTTGAGCATCAAACCTGATAATCAGTCAACCTTGCCTAAAGCTGACAACACACTTTTCTTTAGAGAGAAAAAGAACAGCTTTGGAACTATCTTCACCAGAACTGGCAAGCCAATGGATATCAACTGGCTCAAGAAGGAAGGAAGAAAAGTGCTTCAATTGTGGCAAGAAGAGCCACATGTTAAAGAACTGCCCAAAGAAAAAATGCATACAAGAGGATATCTGAGCACAGATCACTGAACTTCAAAAAGAAGCAGAAGCAATCAAGAACAATGAAAAGGATACAAAGATTGAGAAAGTGAAAGATAGAGCTGATGAGTGAGCAATTCCACTTGATCAGTCAATGGACTTCATAGTGTGTCTCATGTAGCTGTTGGACAAGCTTATGGTGCTTCTGTAGTTATAAGTAAATTATTCACACATTTGAATATACCCTGATCTATTTCCACTACACTAAGACCACCAAAAGAATCACAAAAATTAAAAACTCAACTGCCTACAGGTTAAACAGAGGGAGAGACCCTCACTAGATGGCTCAAGCTGTTCAACATGGAGTGGATCTGGCAAGCTGTCTGTAATGCTAAGACTGAAGAGAAAGCTAAGATGGTACTCAAGAACTGAATACACAAGGCCTGAGCCAAAGAAGTCATTGATAAGATGGTAGAGAAAATGAGAAAAGCTGAAAGAAATCATGCATTAGAGTGGCTGGACAAACTCCAGAAACTCCAATAGTACATTCAATGATAGAAGACCATTGGTAAGGACCTTATCATCAAGGTCCAAATTGATACCCTGACTAACCAGTTCATGCATTCAGTCACTGCACTAATAGACAGTGGCTGTACTAGAAGCTTGATCAATTGTGCTTTCATCACTAAGCACAATCTCCTCACAAGGGCAACTGCAGCCTCTATTCCTATATATAATGCTGACAGGATTTGAAACCAAGCTGGCTCAATTATGGAGTTTGTTGAACTTCAAATGACCATTGAGAACCATGCCAAGTGAATCAACTTGGCTATCACCAACTTAGGAACCAAGGAAATCTTTCTTGGTTATGACTGGTTGATCTGGCATAATCCCCTAATCAATTGGAAGACAGGACAAGTTATATTTTCCCAGTGTCAATGCTGCAAAACTCCATTTGTCCTATCAGATGAGGACAAAGATGATAGATAGGACAAAGAGATGGAGAAGAGAGAAATGATTCTGGTGGTAGACATGAAAAGGGCAATCCATGTGCAGGTTATATATCATGCTAATGACTTAGCTGTGAAGGCCAATGAGAAAAAGGAACTCAAAACATTTGAGGAGATGGTGCTAGAGTGGGCTTGTGATTTTTATAACCTGTTCAAGAAGAAGAACTTTGATGAACTTTCAGAACTCAAACTATAGAATCATGCAATCAAGCTGATTCCCAACACTAATATTAATCTCAATTGCAAGACCTACTCTCTTGGTTACCATGAACAACTAGAACTTGACAAATTTATGGATGAGAACTTATCCAGCAGGAGAATTTATCCTTCAAAATTGCCAATAGCATCTCTCTTCTTTTTTGTAAAAAAGGACAGAAAACTGAGGCTGGTCCAAGACTATCAAAAGCTTAATGAAATGACAATCAAGAATCACTATTATCTTCTGCTTATCTTGGAACTCATAGACAAATTGTGTGGTGCCTAATATTACATCAAACTGGACATACACTGGAGATATAATATCCAAATTAAGGAGGATGACAAATGGAAGGCTGCCTTCTGTACAAACAGAGAACTGTTCAAGTCTATAGTAATGTTCTTCAGACTTACTAACTCCCTGAAAACCTTCCAGTGGATGATGAACAACATTTTTAAGGATCTTATTGTCATAGAAAAGGTCATGATTTATCTGGACAACATTCTAATCATATTGGGAGATAGAGAAGAATACTGATAGTTTGTCTGACAGGTCTTTACTCTTATGAGAAAGCACAAATTATTTCTTAAAGCAGAGAAGTGTGAGTTCAAGGTAGTGGAGATAGAGTATTTGGATGTCATCATTAGTGAAGAGAGTATCTGAATAGACCCAGTCAAGATTGCAAAAGTGACAGAATAGCCAACTCCAACCAAAAAAAAGAAGCTCCAATTCTTCTTGGGATTCACCAACTTCTACTGACAGTTCATCAAAGACTACAGCTGAATAGTATATCTGATAATGCAATTGATGGGCAACACCCTATAAATATAGAAAACAGCACAGAAGGATGTGTTCCAAAGGCTGAAGAAACAGCTAGCTGAGGATATGGTATTGGCAATACCAATAAGAAAAGAAAGATTTTGAGTAGAGGCCAACTCCAGTGATAGAGCCATCAGAGCTATACTCTCCCAAGAGCAAGAAGGAAGATAGAGACTGGTCATGTTCCTCTCTAAGGCTCTCACAATCATGGAGAGAAATTATGAGATTTATGACAAAGAGCTACTTGTGATCATGCTTGCCTTGTCTGAATGGTGGCATTATCTTATAAAGGCAATTCAAAAGTTTGAAATCTGGATGGATCATCAAAACCTTCAGTATTTCTGACTTTCTCAGAAGCTAAACTGATGACAGGCCCAGTGGGTGACAGAACTGGCCAAATATGACTTTTTGCTTCAGCACAAGACAGAAACAGTGAACAAGAAGGCAGATCTCCTCAGTCATCAGACAGACCATAGCTAGAAAAAGGACAACAATAGTGATGTGCTTGGTAATGGCTAAGTGACTAAGAGAGGCAAATGAGGAATGAACTCTTAAACACCAACATCTAACCACTCAATGCATGATCACAAATATGGGTGAGTTCAGATGATTTGAGTATGATAGAAGCACTCTGCAGACTCAGATAAATCAAATATAAAGATATAAAGATAGTTTATTTAAGGCTAGTTTATATCTTAAGATGCAATATCTACAAGGGTGATAGAAATAAGACATGGTATGTGAATTGAGACTTAAAATGTGGAGCTACAGTGCCCAGCTTAACTTAAAATACTCTGAAACCCAATAAATGCTGAAATCCAATACCAAGTCTCTCAAGCACTTAGGCTTGGCTGACTGCACCTATGGCTAGCTAGCAGTCCTTGAAACCAAAGAACTGATACTCAGATGCCAAAACTCTTATTAAGCCAGAACCCAAATTATGCCAAAGCCCAAAGTCCAGTGAAGACTTCAATTCTTATTTAATATAGAGTGACTTAGTAATAATAGCTATCCAAGTTGAGGTTACACACAAAACTGCTGATACAGAGACTAACTACTGAGAGCTAGAATGCCTAAATCACAGAAATAGGTTGCCTGCCACATGATTCCCTCTTATCCTGCTTTTATATATAACTAACCAATACAGAATCTATAAATAATTTAGTCTGGTTGCTTATTTTACTCAGTTAGCTCCAAAATTAGATTATTATCCTGCCTTGGCATGTCTCATATATTCTTTTCAGATGATCTGAGAAGCCTCCAGCTCTCTATTTCTATAGTCAATGAATATTTACTATATAATTGATCATTCTGTGATTCTGCTTATTACTTCTGGACTTGCTATTGATCATGATTGATTGTCAGTTAAGATGGTTTTAGTGCCAATCATGGTGATCTGAGGTAGCTGAGCTCTCTAATTATGGCTCATCCTCTGAAATTTGTGCCTCTTTAATTATTCATGCTTGAGGAATTCTCATCTCATGTATTTTGCATCAGATCTGATATGCTAGCTATAGGCTAATGAGTTTCACTTTGCTTTTACTCCTGGTTTGGATGCTAGCTAGATCTTGTACTTCACTGTTAGTCATAGTAATAAACTCCTGAGCTAGACTATACTATACCAGCCCTGATGGCATTTAGAATTGGCTCAAACATAGTACTGTTTCTAAGTCTAAATTGACTTGGTATTTTACTATAGTGGTGTTATTCCTCTAAGTTCAATTTTGACTTCAAGGTTATTAACCCAATGCAAAGTTGTTTTAGCTAAGTCCATATTGATCCTTAGTCTTCTTAGCATAGCATGGCTATCAGCTTGGAGCCTCAGCTATAGCTCTTGAATGGCTAGCTATACAGACTTCAACTTATGTGAATATATTGTTTAAAATTTGCAAAATTTAGAGCTAGTCTGATACAATGCATATCAATAGAGAGATGATCATGCTCAAGACAGAACATTTTAGGGCAATAATCATGCCAACAGAGGAGAAGATGCATGAGCATATCAAAAGTGCAATATAACAGACTGAACTGTGGGACCAGAAGATGGCTCTCTCAATCAATCATAATTGAGAAATGATAAAAGAAGATGATCTTATCTTCTATGATGGAAGGCTCTATATACCAAGAGATCATGCTCTATAAGGAGAGATTATTGGTTGCTCTTATGACCACATCACTGTAGAACATCCTGAGATCATGAAGATAAAGGAGTTGATATTATGAGAGTATTGGTGGCTGAAACTAAGAGCTGATATAGAGTGATATGTAAAGGCCTGCAAGATGTGTCAATGCACTAAATCTAGCATATGAGTGTAAGCAGCCCTGTTACACTCTAATAAAGTCCCAACAGTGCTATAGACTCATATCTCAGTGGACATGGTGACTGAACTACTAGAATGCTATAGCTATAATGCTATTATTGTGATCATCAACTAATTCTCTAAAGCCATCATTCCCATTGTATGCTTCTCAGAACTATCATCAGAAGAGTGGGCAAAGATCTTATGAGATAAGATGTATGCCAAATATAATATGCCTCAAGTTGTAATTTCAGACTGAGGCCTGCAATTTGTATCAAAGTTTATGACAGATCTATATCATCTTCTTTAAATCTGAAGCAACACTTTCATTGCCTATCATCTGCAGACAAATAGAGAGCAGATCAACTAGAGAGTGGAGAAATATCTTCAAATGTTCATCAACCATTAACAAGATGACTGAGCTGATTGGCTACTATGAGCAGCTTTCTAACATAACAATCAAGTTCATTCTGCCACTAGCAAAACTGTTATGATTTTTCCATTCTTCTTCTTGATTAACCCCTATTTATGCTTAGTCAGGGTGCTAGAACAGGCACTTAAGACTGTGAGACAGAGCTTAGTCATCACAACTAGCCAAGTCTGTCATTGTCTTTCAATGCAACAGTGTTGTCTGACAATGCACAATCACTCTTTTATGTATAGCATTGATGCTCAAGGACAATGGGCATAAAAGACTTGACAATGCACAAATAGTAGTAGTATATTTAGAAGAACCTTGTATGGTATTTAAGAGGCTTGCTCTTGCTGGTAAACCCCAGCTTTGAGCTAAAGTTTATTCACACTGTTCTACTCTTGAGCCAATTCTCTTTGGCCTTGTGACACACTGGTCCAGAAGTGCACCAGTAGATTCAGATGACTGCCTGAAGTGCAAGGCAGCTTCTGTCTATCATGAGTTTCTGTCCATATGATGCTTGGATCTAACAATTAGCTTGAAGCTGATTCTTCTCTTTCCTCATACTAGTTAGTGCAGAGGAAACCAAATGCCCTCTATCAATCTATTAGATCTGAACTTTGACTGAGAGTTCTTTAAACTCCTCTCTTCCATCATTGGAACATTGTTGGGATTGTTGGTGATCATCCAGCTGTGCCAAGGATGCCATTCAATCACTGTCCAAGCAATCAGACACTACAATGAGTTTCAACATATTCAACATATCCTATAAAACATAACTCCAGATCTTCCACTCTATGACATCCCTGAGTCTCAATGAACAATTCACCAGCCTCCAACAAGCCCCTTACCAGAAGCTGAGCCTAGCAGCCTGCATCAAGAGGATGTTCAAGAAGAAGAAAGACACCGATACCCCTCTTGATGACCTAGTAGACCATGACCCTTGCCTCACAGGATTCTGAAACCCATGAGTCTCAGGACCCCCATCTGACCATGAGGATGAGGAGGTCCTGAAGGACTTCTTTCAGCAGTCTCTCTTCTTCGACTCTACCACTACCTCTTGAACCAAAGAGATTGCTGACCATACTAAAGATTCCCTCAATACTGCTCGGTTGGCTACAAGATCCTGCCAAGCATCTTCTCAAAGACAGTCTCACAGCCCTGCCCTTTTCATTCTCCACTTAGTCAGGACTAGTGGTGGGCTGAGAAGGGCACCCTCAGACTGGCTTGATGACAAGCATCAAAACTGGAAAGCCCAAGATGAAATCATACATTGATATTTCTCCACCTGGGACACTAATGTCTCCTTCAATTATGACAAGGCTCTCTGACAAGAAGAGCAGAGATAGTGAACCACACTGCAGCCAGTTCACAGCAAGCTTGAGAAGCACATTATTGAGAGCAGCAGGCAGAGATAGAAAGCCACAGATTATGACAAGCAGCATTGAGAGGAGCAGTGAGAAGTCAAAAGGGCTTGATTAGAAAGGGCCAACATCATCAACTGGTATGGACTCTGGTCTGAGAGCATATCTGTACTTGTGCCAGTATATGCTGATCAGTCTCTCTTGATTCCAGTATTCCAAGAGCTTAGCATTGACTCTGATTCTTAGAGCAAAAACTGCTAGCAAAATGAGACTATCACAGCAGAAGAAACCCTCTCACACCCCTCAACCCCACAATATCCCTCTCTCTGATAAACTCCTAGTGCCAACACTATGTTTGGAGATGATGAGTCCATCCTTGGACACTACAGAGTATGAGTCTCTGGGACTGCCCACATCTCTGCTCATACACTCTGAGGGTTCTTTGGTAGCAGGATGGTTGAGCAGTTATTTGACAATGGATATCAGTGAAACATCCAGCTCTATTGTGAGCAAGTGGAGGTGGCAAGAGCAACAGGGGAAAACTGGTATGATCCTGATATTAGAAGCCTGCCAGCCTCTGTCTATATCAATGCCTCAGAAACCTCAGGCCCTATGGCTGGACCCAGTACTCAGCCAGGATAGTAGAATGACAGCATGACCATGAGAGGGTGCAGAGAGTTTCTATGACCTATCCATCGATTCCCTTCTTGAGAGAGAAGAGGATAATGGGGACAATGAGGAAACTGAAAGTAGTGACCTGCCTCACACCAGTGGAGGATTAGCTTATAGACTATAAGAAGACATGGATGAAGAAGAATTGTGTTACGATTTATTTCCTTTTCTTCTCTTTTTACCCCTATATACGCTGAGTCAGAAGGCACAAGACTGTGGGAAGGTTGGTCAGCACAACTAGAACCTCCCATTGTTACACTATGATGGCCGCGCTCGACGACACACAATCATCCTTTTATGTACGATAGCGACGCTCAAGGACAACGAGCACAATGGACGCAGACACACACAATAGGCAGTAGTAAAATTAGCAGACAACTGTACAGTATTTAAGGACCATAGCTCTCGCTGGTATACCCCAGCTTCGAGCTAAAGTTTATTCACACTATTCTACCTCGAGTCTACTTTGGACCTTGAGTCACACCGTTCGGATATACACATCAGTGAACTCAGGTGATTCCTCGAAGTGCGAAGGAACATCTGTTTATCACGTGTATCAGTTCACGTGACGCTTAGGCTTAACAATTAGCTCTGTTACGCGCATGCCGCCGGCCTCCGTGTCACCTCAACCAACCACGAATTCTATCACGCTACCCACCGGACTCCGGCCGCTTCCCATTACCTACTAATTTCATTTCACCATTATCATTTCACATCTGTATTTCACATTGTAATACCTAGACCC
>NW_025064924.1:214399-215120 GCF_019112545.1 Guyanagaster necrorhizus
AACACAGGCCATACGACCTCAAAATCAACCTCGAGGAAGGAACCTCTCCACCGCTTGGACCCATTTATTCTCTCTCAGAATCTGAACTCAAAGCTCTACGAGAGTTTATTGATGATAATCTGCGCAATGGGTTCATTACTCCGTCCCGCTCTCCACACGGGGCTCCAGTTCTATTTGTCAAGAAAAAGACCGGTGAACTCCGACTTTGCGTCGACTACCGTGGCCTAAACAAAATCTCCAAGAAAGATCACTACCCTCTCCCCCTCATTTCTGATCTCCTCAACTCCGCCCGCTCCGCGCGCATCTACACCAAGCTCGACCTTCGGCATGCCTACCATCTCGTTCGCATAGCTAAGGGGGACGAATGGAAAACAGCGTTCCGGACCCGTTACGGTTCCTTCGAATGGCACGTCATGCCCTTTGGCCTCACAAATGCTCCAGCGGCATTCCAACGATTTGTGAACGATATATTCTCAGACATGCTCGACATATCAGTAGTAGTCTACCTCGACGACATCCTCATATATTCCGACAACCCGGAAGATCACCAGAAACATGTTCGTGAGGTCCTACGCAGGCTTAGAGCTAATGGACTCTACTGCAAAGATTCCAAATGCGAATTCAACCGGGACTCCGTGGAGTACCTAGGCTACATCCTATCACCTGAAGGACTTCGCATGTCTGAAGAAAAAGTCAAGGCGATTGTTGACTGGCCGGTGCC
>NW_025064924.1:217317-218245 GCF_019112545.1 Guyanagaster necrorhizus
CGATACCCAGGCAAACCAGGACCCTTGTCCAAAGTCATTCAAACATCCCATTCCTAATACAATACTACTCTGGACACCACCAGCCCCCACCTTACCATTTCAATCACTCTTACACTTTCAAAATCGAAATCTTGTATTTACATTTCTTTTCTCCACTACCAACATCCGACGCCCTTTCTATATACATTTCATACAAAAGATATTACAAAGAAGCGGAACCCGAAGGGCCCGCACCGGAACCCGAACTCTCCCCCCGCTCCTTCAACTCCTCTATGTCCTCAGCCTCAGCCCTCGCCGCCGCCTCCGCGGCCTCCCTCTCCGCGGCCTCCCTCTCCTCAGCCGCCCTCCGAGCCGCCTCCCTCAATGCCTCCTCTGCCTCCTTAGCCCGCCTCTCCGCGGCCTGCCGAACCTCCTCCCTCTTCCTCTCCAATTCCTCTTTCTGCTCCTTTTTCCGCGCCTCCCGGGCCACACGGTCCGCCCGGACCTTTTCCTCCCGCTCTTGCTCCCTTTGCCATTCCACATGACTCTCCACGGCCTCTGCGTATTCTTCCTCCGCGGCCTCCCATTCTAGACGAAACAATTCTTTGGCCTCTTCAGGGCCATCGGGGGTGGATCCCCTCACCAGAGGCTCGGGAGTGCGTGAGCGATGACATAGGCGATGATGGTGGTTCAGATCAAGATACAAAACTCCCACGGCCACCAACAATCCTCCATGTGGCCCCACCGGCCATCGGGATCAGCGCTCTTGAGGGCAAGAACGCTAAAGGGGGGATACTGTTACGCGCATGCCGCCGGCCTCCGTGTCACCTCAACCAACCACGAATTCTATCATGCTACCCACCGGACTCCGGCCGCTTCCCATTACCTACTAATTTCATTTCACCATTATCATTTCACATCTGTATTTCACATTGTAATACCTAGACCC